>NC_088779.1:2653759-2904181 GCF_954871325.1 Gordionus sp. m RMFG-2023 | reverse complement strand
TATTATTCATTTTTCCAAAATTATTAATTCTCTCTCCTATCTTTTACCCTCGAAAAAAATTGAAATAAATAAATATTATATATCATCGTAAAAATTAATCAATAAAAAAAAGGATTATGGGAAGATTTAGAAATGAGAATTATAGATAATTATTTATTATTTTTAATTATTATCAACCAATGGAAGTTGTTTGTTGGGGGCTTAAATTAACTGTATCTATACAAATATTGATCTCGAATGAAATAAGAGATAGAGGGAGGAAGGGGGGGGGGAAGAAGGCAAAAATCTAAATTCTCGATAAATACGTTTTTTTGTGTTTTATTATTTCCGTTTTTCAAGGACTTCCTATTAATAAAATCTTTGTAAATAATGAATGAATCTTTAAGTGTCAACATTACCCCCCCCCTCATTCATTCGATTATTGGGATTATCGATTTTTATATATGTAAGAGTATAGTAATTACTTCTAATTAATAAGCCAATTGGACCAATTCACCCCGGTCGTGGTGGTGATTGATTTCCTCCGAGAAAAAAAAGAAACGCGAAATACTATTTATATAGGAAGAGTGTAAAAATTTATTTCGGAGTTTAAATGTTGCCGCTAGTACTGTTAACGGCTAACTCAATATTCTACCGAGTGTTTAAATGGCTCAATTTGAGCCGATTTTCTGAAACGGCTAGCTCAATATTTTAGCCAGAAAAAAATATGTCCCAAGCCTCTAGATTTCGCCAATTAGATGTCCAAACAATTGTGGCCAACTATGACCAAAATCTTCAGGGAGATACTTGAGACGTTTTCCTGGATAAAATATTGAGTTCGAGCCGTTTACTACTTGCAGGACTCACTCTAAATCCTATACTAGCATTAAAATTACTAACAAAATCTACCAATAAATCTAGTTCTTTTTTAAATAATCACTATCATAGACGTATTCAGGTTCTATGAGGTGGTGGTAGTGTGGGGGGGGGGATTATTTGCTTGGAATATGCGCCATACCTTTTATTGCTGACCTTTTGACCGTTATATTTTTATTAATAATAATTTTGAGCTTTAGCCATTTTTTTTCAGCAAATTTTAATTAACAATCGTTATTTAAAAAAAAAATTTTTTTAAATTATTTTTCATTTCAATTTATTGTTTATAGTTGATATATTTGTATACATTGGGGGGGGGTGAAGGGTAGCTTACAATTATATTTACGAGAAGAAGCGAATTTCCGATGGGGTGGGAGATCTTCCACTTTCTGACCCCTCGGCTACGCGCTTTATCATTATAAATGTTCTTACCTTTGTTTGTGCAAATACAAACGCGAATATTAAGGATGATAAAATACCTAATATGTCATCTTAATGTACATCTTACCTATACCCCACCTAAGGTACAAAATTCAAAATTTAACACATTTTGTAAATTATATCATCTTTCATTCATTCATTATTCTAAATTTATAAATAAATAAAATTTCGCGACATCAATCATATTCACATCAAAAAAAATCAAATATGAACGCCTACTTTCAAAAAAATTTAAAAAGAAATTTACATTTATCCACGTATAGACCCCCCTCTTAGTGATATATTGGCATTTCATTCATTAATTGCAATTTTAAAGTGTCCATACATAAGAGTCAGCTCGTAGCGCCATTTTGAAATTGAGCGACATAAATGTGCATTAAGACAATTAGTTAGCACTAACCGCAAAATGGGGTTACAGCTGACTCTTATGTATGGACATTTTTAATTAATGAAGTTATCCAGTAGTGTGTATATATATACATCATTGCCATTTCCCAACACTTGGATTCAAACTAGAAGACAACAAGAGTGCGTTCTAGATTCTTAATTCCAAATAGAAATTTAAATGGCGTTTTATTTAGTTAGGGATTGGGAAAGGGTCTTAAGTTTTCTATATGTTTTTAATAACTGTGTATGAATCGGACAAGAGTCAGTTATCAGGGGATATTTTTATTTTTTCGGTTAAAATTAAAAAATGGCCCCCCAAAGTATTTGAAGCATGAATTGATTCACCAGATATATTTTTACGAATCTAAATGATCGCTAATGTTTTGAAGCCGGACCACTTGGTAAATAATCTTCAATTAGAATACTTTAATATAAATATATTAACCATACTGGAATCTGTTTTCTCCTTAACCTTTATCATAACCTAAGGGGTTATGTTCTGGGCATGTGCTTTCCCCCGTTAAACTTTAACTCTAAAATAAAAAGATTATCGTCCAATTCAAAGAAATTGCCGTTACAACCGCTGATTTATTTAAATTCCTATTCGTCCATATATAATCACATGACTTGTCGATTTGGCAGGCTATCCCATATCTTTCATATAACTTTAATTAACCCTAACCCATATCACCTTTAAATCCTACTCCTTACTTCAGATGATTGTTTAATTATATATATTACATCTAATTTCAAAAATCTCCTTCGGTTGAACTATTATTAACTATAAAGTATTATACATTGCGCTTGCGTACCATATGACCAATAAAAACACCCGCTAACGAACTCTTATACTGGAATCTCCATTTTTTACTTTCTTCTGAAAAGAAAAAATTATTCAGAATTTTTTTAGAAAACCTAATAACAAGGTAGGCAAAATCCTCAATGTCGAATGATTATATCGATGATATTAATATGCTTAACCTAGACTGATGATTAATCTATTAAAGTGTACATACATTAAAGTCAGCTGTAATAAATTCCATTGGCTGTAGTAGTAGGCGTCATTGAAAGGGGACATTTCTAAATGCTTTTCAATGTGTCGTCAATATAGGTTAGGTCAGTTTTGGCGAATTTTTAGCGATTGAGTAAAAGCCATTCTAAGTGTTTTTATTGGCTAGAAGTTGGCTCTGCGCATCTATTTAATTATTTTGTATAATTGACTTTGCCTACGCAGCGTCTGTGCCTTTTCGCCAGCCTGGCAGCAGCAGGAACAATAGAGTGCAAAAATTAATTTATATGTTATTTCTTTTAAAAAAATTAATAATTTTTATAAAATCATATGCTTGGAAATTAGGCAAACCCAGAGCCAAAAATAACACAAAAGAGAAAATTTGGTTAAAAAAAAATTATTATCTAATAAAATAATCATCTTTTTCCTATCATCTTAATGTTAAAAAATATTAGGAGACCATATACCCCCTAATGTTAAATTTTATATCTTTTGGGCACCGTGGGACCAAGATTTTTGCCCAAATTATACAGTTTCCCAATTTATCAAGGCATTTTTTATAATACAGTAGCTAATTAATAAGAATTTTGATTGGGACGCAAAATTTTGGTCAGATTAAAGAGTGGCCCGAATTATGGGGTGCCCAAATTGGGCATAGAAGTTAGTTATGAATTTGTTTAGGACTCAAAATTTTTGTCAAATTTAAGGAGTTGCCCAAATTATTGAGAGCCTAAATTAGACAAGTTTTTAAATAATGAAAATTTCAAATTTTCAATAATTTTTTTGTTTGGTTATAACGAGGAAATACAATAACATAATAATACATAGGCTGACAATTCATTCCTTTAACTGGCACGCCATTTTGGGTAACCAATACAAACACTCTAAAATTTTGTGAGAACTATTCTTTTTTAAATGGCGTGTCACCAGCTGATTCGTTTTCAAAGATGCTTCAAAATGCATTTTTACGAGTAAATCGTCAGTCTACGTAAATTTCTAATGCCATTAGCGGAATCGTGAATCAGAGGATTTCTATAGGCGGGTTTTTATTGAGGTAAAAACCAAAAACGTCGTCGAAAATTTCGGGCATATTACCCGAAACGAAATTC
Organism: Gordionus sp. m RMFG-2023; assembly: GCF_954871325.1. Classification (NCBI taxonomy): domain Eukaryota; kingdom Metazoa; phylum Nematomorpha; class Gordioida; order Chordodea; family Parachordodidae; genus Gordionus; species Gordionus sp. m RMFG-2023. Next base: position 2,900,380 of record NC_088779.1, on the reverse strand, counting down.
AAAATTTCGATTAAAATTCCCGGAAAATATTTAACGCATTCCTAATTTTTGAAATATCGTAAGAAAAAAAGTTTCGAAATGATCATTCATATTTTACCATATCACAATATTTTCATTTTCTTCAAGGCATTTTTATATCAGCTGATTTTTTTTTATAAAAAAGATTAAAGGAATATTTTACATTTTAACTATAATAGCAAAATTATCTAAATTAAGGATATTCTTTTAAAAAAGGAATTTTATCAAAGAAAAATCCATTGTGAACATGTCTCAAACCTAAAATGGACAATTCCCCCAGTCAAACGGGAGCAACCGTCATGATAGAAAGGTCATTACTAAACAAAGAGACCTTTGTTATAAATGGCTATTCATAACCTTTTTTTTTGAAGGAGAAAAGGCGTGTAAAAATTCTGGATGATGAACTCTGGTTTAGCCCTCGTAAATATTTTATAAGACATTATCATCGATTTATACCCACACTTTCTAGTGTTACGGGCTCGTTTTGAGCCGATTTTAAAAATGGCTATAACAAGAAAAATGCTTAAGCCTAGAGATTTAGCTAATAGATGTCTAAACCTTTGTTCCTTCTACAAGCAAACTCTTCAGGCTTGCGGTAAGATTATTCTAGAAGAAATATCGAGTTGGCCGTTTTTAAAAATAGGCTCAAAACGAGCCGTTTAACAACACTACCACTTTCATAAAAAAAATTTTTAAATCCAGATAAATAATTTTGTTATTAAATAAGAGGAATTTTTATAATCATATTAAAATATCATTTCAAACGTCAAATAAAAAAAAACGAATATTAATTTTCTTGGCGGCAAAAGTGATCAGAAATAATATGTTACAAGCAAAATGTAAACATATTCATTTCGTGACAAACATACTTGATCCTCGTTTCAATGATTTCGAACTAACCAATTATGAGATATCGTCTGGCATGGCCGCAGTCAATGCCCAATTGCAGAATTCAATCTTGATATCGAATAGTTTTCGCCAATCTCACCGAATTTCGATCGAAGAGTGATTTTTGAAGGTTGGAATATGGGAAAGTGCAAGGCATGCTCAACCTCTGATATGGTGAACGTGCCGAATACCGGCCCTAAGATAGCCCCGTGATTTTTTTGAAATTTATATGAGCCAGGGCTGAATTTTTTGAATCGCCATTATTAACCATTAAAATTAAAAAAAATAAATATAATATATTTTTAACCAAATTAGGGCCGGCCTAGAAATATAAAACCCGGGCTGAGCCGAAATTTTTTTTAAAAAATCCGAGCCGGGCTGTACAGATGATACTTCTGCAGGTGTCTGATTTTTATAAAGAAAATGAAACGAGGCCTGCTTTTACAACATACATAGAGTCCTAACAGGAGAGGTGGATAGTTATCGGAGGGGGGGGGGGGGTTAGGTTATTAGCTTAGAAGTGTCAAGAGAGTTATGACCATAATATCCAATGATTTCCATACCAGAGCTTAGTCCGAACCGAGAACCGAGCCTAATAACCCCGGTTCAAAGGGCATTCTGTGAACCCGAACCCGTTTTCGAAATCTATGTGAAGTTGGACTAATTTGAATCGCTATACGGGGTCCGCATTGGACCCTATCACTAAAAAAATAACGATAATCAGTTTGAACCACTCAAAATCCAATAACAATTCGCCCCGACTCCCACCCTCTCTTAAGCTAGCGACGGAATCCAACCGTATATTTTGGGCTTGCGTTCTCCCCGCGATTTAAAATCTAGTTTCCGATTTCAAAATGTAATAAATATTTTCCATAATTATAGTACATAAGTTGACATATAATATAAAAAATTTGGTGATAAAACAAAAAATTATTAATTTTTTTTTTGTTTAATAAGGGAACGTTAATTCTTCCGAGAGGCAATTTAGTGAATTTCGAAAAAAAAAAATCATCTTCATTAATCAAAAAATTGTATCTTGTAATGTTTTACAAACGCGAAAATTTTATTTTTAGATTTTTTATATATATAATATAATATATTATACATTTCGCGATTTCATTTATAAAGGAGGGGGGGGGCAAATGATATAGAGCGTGGGGCGTATTTGATCCTTCGGGATGTTTTGTAAAAAAAAAAATCGATAACGTAGTAAATGTATATATAGATAAATCGTCCATTTTTAAATGGTAGCTGTAGTCAGAAGATCTGCAGGCCCGGCCCTACCCCCTTTAAGGAAAATTCCTAGTTACGCCACTCATATAGTTCAATATATTTTTTCTTTCTTAATTATCAGCATTTTTTTATTTATCTACAGAATCAATATAATTTTGTAGACAACTTTCTTTAAAAAAAAATTGTTTAACTTGCTATATATATATTTCATTTTTTTTTAAATGTTATTCAATATGTTATTTTTACAATAATTATAGCAAGATGGGAAATGTTTTACAACAAATCATACGCACAGCACTTTATTAATATATAAATATATATATAAATTTATATTGCTGAGCGCACTATATAATTATTTAAATTTTCTGTATAACAAATAATGTAACTTTATTTTGAATAAAATGTAAAAAAAAACAAATTAAATATCAATTAATAAAATAATATATAATGAAATATATAATAATTTAGTAAATTAAAATTATAATATTGGATATTTTTCAAAAAAAAATTAAAAGATTTTAAAAATAAAAATATATTTTTTGCAATATTGTTATAAATAACTCCGGTTCAAATGAATGTTGAATTTGATCAATTGTTATGTGAAAACAATTAAATCTGAAATCAATAGATATGAACGTATTTATGAATCTTTAGAATACTTAAAACAAAACGCATCTTAGCACTAATCTCTCACATGATCCTACCTGCAAATTAAATTTAACATTTCTAGACCCATATCAAAATTTAAAAAATTTATTTTAAGGCTTACACTATCCCTTTAATGCCCGTAACGTAAAGCTAGTCTTCATGTGCGCAAAGGTAACCGCAGCCAGCCCCAAAAATTGGTGGATGATTCTTGTCATTTTAAATTAACCCACCCCCCTCCCCATATATCTTTTAACCTTGTCTGATGGGCGGGAGAAGAACTCACCGTGGCCGAAGAGCTTAAAGAATGACGAATGATAAATAAAATATTCACAAAAAAATTTTGGGTAATTTTATTTTAATACTTTGATTTCTCTTCTATCGTTAAATAAATGTTTTACAAAAAAACCATCAAACATTCTAATATTATAGGAATCTCATATGATCATTTTATTATTTTGTAGCTCCTAAAATTCTCCTTGGAAAAACAGTTTTTTTTTTATTGAAAAAAAAATATCTTCAGTGTTTGAAGCATTTCCCGCTAAAACGAATTGTCCTACAAAATATTAACCCTCCAAAATCAACAATAAAATAAAAAGCAATTAAGAATTATTCTAAAATTATCTCTCGGTGTCTTCTCTATTATATTAAAATTCTGATAATCTTCATATAAGAATAATATACCTTTACCTATACAAATTTTTCGATAACATATCATTCATTCATTTACATAATTTTTAAGAAAAATACCATAAGTTAACAAAAAAAAATTCTTAATTGGTATTATAATAATAATAAAAAAAAGTATATATTTTTTTAAAAAAAAAATATTTTGTATTTAAAATACTTTTATACGCATATTAACCAAAAAAAAATATCCCTTGTATTTTATCTGCGTTTTTTTTATATATTAATTTCCTCCAGGAAAGCGAAATCTTGATATTTTAATTTTCCAATTTTTTTTTAAAAACACTGATATTAATCATAGTGGTATTTATACAAGAATTTTAAATTTTAAAATGGGATTAAATGGACCGCCATATTAAGAAACTAGGATGCTAAAAAAATTAGAATAAAGTTTTACCCCGCCATCTCAGTTAGCAGGTATATTTAAAAATGCTGCATTTTTGTATACTTCGCCTAATGACATATGATAATAGCTAGATTGACGACGCATGCGTAATAATGTATTTGAAAGCGTCGTTGAATGCAACCATTTTTGGTCATATAGGCAATTATTCTCATGTTAAAAACTACTATTAAATTGATAACTTGCTTCGTTGTTATATCTCGCTGATCAGGCAATTCTTTAATAAATCAGACATGGGAATAAATTGGCCCTCTCGTTTTAAAATTTTTTTTAAATAATGATATGACCAATCAAAATGGCGTCCACAGCTGTTTTTCATTGATGCACACTTTTGATGATTGCATTGTCAAATCTGCAAGTCCCAGGAATATTGATTCATAAATAAATAAAATTTATTTATTGACAGAAAAAAAAATAAATCCAGGACTTAATTTAAATATTGATTATTTTAATGAGAAAAAAAATAAATATTTTAAAAGGTTTTATTTTTTGGTTTACCATAATAATATTTTCTTTACCGTGTACTTATTTATGAATAATGACCATTTTTTTCCCTTATTGATTTTAAATTACAAAGTAAAAATATAAAATACGAAATTTCTTCGAAAAACAAGGGTAGAGTTATAACCCCCATCCCCCACCGTCCAGTTATAAAGATTATATAAATTGGACCGGAAATTCGAAATGGTTAAAGTAGTATAAAATTAATCCAAACCATGTTTAAAATTAAAAGAACAAAATAAATCAAATATTCTTATAATTGTTGGAGCTGGGTGTAAAAAAAAACTAACAATATAGGTTCCGTTTTAAGAAGAAAAAAGGTACGCGTTCACAAGGTGTCATTTCAGGTAGGTCGTAACTAACGCCCTCCTTACCTTCAATGGCGGATATATTAAAAAGATGAATATTGATGTAATAGGCGTAGTAATACATGGACAATATGGAAGACCATTAACAATTAGTAGAAAAAAAACTTAAGTTTTTTAGGAGCAAAATTAAGTGTAAAAATAAATTTTTCAAAGCCATAATCTCTAAACGCGCACGCGTAGAGCTTATTTATTTCTACAAAAAGAAAATCTCGTAGAAGCCAAGATATAACGTATGAAAAGCAATTTTAATATTTTAACTTAACCCCCCCTCTCCATAAGCAATAATGGAATTTAAAAGGATCTGACAACTGGATTAAAATCTGACTTCCGGTTTTGAATATTCTTCTAAAAGATAGTTCCTGTTACTAAATTATCTTTAAAAAAAAATAAAATGGGTTTTGATCTCGGTTTATACTTTGACGCGATTCCGTTTTAAAGTTTAGACGGATAACTCTTAAGTCGGGCCACTTATTTATACTTTAAAATAAAAAATAATGGAACTCGGATGATGTAGCCTTAAATTAAACAAAAAAATGAAATAAATTTGTCTATTGTTTTCGTGGAATGAAAAAATAACAATGAATCTTTAAACCATTTCATTTATTCTCAATTATCATGCCATTATATTTTAGGTGGTTAATTTTATGAGAAAAAATATTATAACCCCCGTAGGAAAATTTGTAATCTACAACTTCTTAAAATATTATTTAAAAAATGTATAATTATCACTTCAAGATCATTCTTTAATTTGATTGGCTAAAGCAAATTTCTAAGACAATAACTTTTTGTTTAGATACTTAAGAGAAGATTTAAAGCACGAAAAATAATTCGTAGTCAAAGTTCGAGTTAGTCAGGAGAGAAAAAAATCGTTGTTCGAATCGGATTTCAAATTAAACTTGTATAAAAAAAATTAATATTCGATCTAACCGAATAACGGAAAAAATGTATATTAGGGTCAATGCTGTTAAACGGCTGGTTCTAAGTAAAAATTTTAGCCAAAATAATATTACGCAAGTCTCGTGATTTCGTTGATAGGTATCAAAAACTTTTCTGCCGTCTAAGAGCGAATTCTCCAGACTCTCGTAATATATTTTTTCGAGTCCGAACAGAAACTCCCCCCCCCTCCCACCCCTATCCTTCACTAACTATACACTTGCAACAATAAGTATTTATTTGAAAAAATACGATGCTATCGAAATAAAGTGAGTGACATTCACTCATTCTTTCTTCCTTCAAACATCCTTCAAAAATCAAAAAAAAAAAATTAAATAAATCACGAATTAAATTTACATTTGTCTTTATCTTAAGGAATAATATTTTTTTTTAAAAAAAAAATATATAAGCTTTTGTAAACCTTAAAAAATAGTCGGGAAAAAAGATTTTGTTTGGGTGATTTTTGGAGGGAAAAAACCGGAAATCAGCTGAAAACCCGATCCGGGTCAAAAAAAATTAGTATAATTTTTACAAAATCCATGTATTAAATTTTTTCTTCTAAAAATCTCGTTTGTGGGGCGGAGCGATTTTTAAAAAAAATGTCGATTAATAATCATTTTGAAAAACATGTGATTATAGCGCTCAATTAATACCAATTTACTGCTCACATTTTTCAAGTCCACCCACTCCCCACCCCTCCTTTCCTCTGAAACAATGTGATAAAATCAGGGTTCCAAAAAAAATAAAGAAATTTTAAGATATCCGGAACGTCCGGCCGGATTTCCATGTCGGGTTCAAAAATTTTAATTAAAAAAAATTCAAACCCGGGCGAGCGGATGCGGATCCCGGGGATACATCCAAAGTCGCTTATGGCCTCTACCAGATGTTTGGGGCTTCATCATGCCTAGGTCTCAAGGTTTGAGCTACTTTTTCCGCCGCACCGCCATTTCTCCGATTTACGGCTAAACGCCAACAGATTTTACAACAACAAAAAACTGAGCGCTCAAATTTAGGTTTGAATAGTTTATTTCTCTCTTTGTATTATTTTATTTTTGAAAATGATTATAATTAGTGTCGAACAAAGAAAAGGTTAGATTAATTATAAATGATAATAATTACTAGTTTATAAAAAGGAGGAGGTCATTTCCAAAAGAAAGAAAGAAAAATCGATATTTTTCCTTTATAATTAAAACAAATTGCGCAGAATTTTAATTGGCTGGCTTGACTTGGCGGTCATCCTATAGAAAACTACGGACACTCAAAATATTTCGCAAATTTATATTTATCGTGGCTAATGGCGCATTGAAAGAAATATAAAAAGATTTACGACTCGAGAAAAAAAAATATATATCAGTGAAGGTCAACAGAGTTCAAGCTCCACAAACCAAAAAATTTGCGTATTTTAATGGAATTTGACCGGAAATTGCATTTTTTGGTGATAAGCGGATTAGAATAAATAAAAGTACACAATAAGTGCATCTTTATAAAAAAAACGGTGTAAGGTGATATGGGGTTGGAAGACGTGGCTTCATAGGAAGATTTAATAAGTTATATAGGATAGAATGCTTCAGGTGTGAGAAATGATAATGAATGGCGTATGGTTAGGTATCTATGAAAGAGAATGATTTTGACTGTCGATCGGATAAGCGGTAAACGATTGAGTGAAAAGATGTACTTTACAGGGACCACCCTTTCAGAAGAGAAGACAACCCGAGAAAACAATTCTAATGACGATGTTTCGAATTGTGAAAAGTGAGAATTAAGGAACATTAAAATAAGCGAGTGAGCTATTCAGGTAAATAATGCAGGTTTATGATGCCAACCGGAAAGGTGTCTAATTCGGCACAGGAACTTCTACTAAAGGGGGGGGGGATATGACGTAAGTCGCCATTGAAATTAGGTGGAGGAGTAGGGAATAATCTCTCCAAAAAGCTTGTGGGGAATTATAAAAGTCTCTGCTTCGTACCAGCCCGAGCCAAAAGAAGGAGGTTATCTTAAACATTATTTTATAAAATGAAGAACAAAAAAAAATATTAACTCATTAAATCAAAATAACACTTTCCTTATTATCTTTCCTTTGATTTTTCGATTATCTTATATATATAATAGTTTTTTCGTATAGATTGATCAAGACAATTAAGCAAGGACCATTCATACATTTAAATTTATTGGGGATCTTGAAGGATAAAATGGAAGAAATTTTTGTTAGCGCATAAAAATTATCGATTTAAATTTATATGTTTGTCGGTATAATAAATGTATACCAAAATAAATGTATCAATAAAACCACTTAAATTTTCATGATCAAAAATTATATTTAACACTCCCGTCTTCTCCGATCTCCCCGAATGTGCGTAACGCCGGGTTTATAGTAAACGCGTACGCGTTATTTTCGAGCGTGGCGTTATTACAGCTGATTCAGTTTTTTTTTACAAAAAATCTAATTTAAGATAAAAGTTAAAATAGCCTGGCCCGGGTATCCGGGCCGGGCCGTATTTTAATTTTTTAAATATATCCGAACCGGACCGGGCCGTATATTTTAAAACCAAATATTTGAAATCGCCATTATTAGCTAAAAAAATCAAAAATAAATAAAATATATTTTTAAAAAATCCTGGCCACTGATTATTTTATATAATATTTAAGAAAAAAAAAATCATATACCTTTTTTTCTTACCGATTTTGGCATTAAATTTTTGTAATTGTCATATTTTAAATCAATGCATCGCAACATATGTTTTTTAAAAAAAATTTTTTATCGTAGCGTTTATCATCATAAATCGCTCCCTATTTATCGGCTTTATTTTATAATAACGCAACGCTCGAACAAAACGCGTTTACTATAAATGCGGCTTATTTTTACGAATTCGGCGATAAAATTCGTGGCTAACTTCGTGTTCGCTTAGGATGGGGTATAAAAATAAATGCTCTAAAGCATATGTTCATTTTTTAAAAAAAAATGATGCAATAGTTTTAAAAATACGAAATTATGCAATGTATAAATTTAATATATGCAAAAAAAAAGGTAAAATAAAAAGAAAATGATGCAATTAAACATTATTCAAATTCGTTGTAGTTGGTAATTCATTAAAAAAGGGCGCGGCATTTTGGGGACGTCCAAAAATATTTTAGAAGCTCCCCCCTCCCCTTTTTCCCTGACTAAAGGAATTTGATTATAGATAATTGGAATTTTTTTTTTAATAAATAAGTAAATTATTATATATATACTTGTTCATTCATTTATTTATTTTTTACAAAAAATGAACAAATGAAACATAGATATTTGATAAATAAATGTATTTAAATTTATTATGATGGTTTATTTTGATATAATGTTGATATTCTTAAATTCATAATTCTAAATTGAATTGATGATGATATTAACCCAGAAAATAATAATAGTCTTTAATAACCCTCAAGAGGTCAAAATGGGAATTTTAACTCACACTAAATTTAAAAAAAAAAAATTCATATAGAATTAAATTGAGTGGCTATTTCAGCCTTTTTAAAAGACATTTCCTATTTAGGCCTAAATTGAGGGGGGGGGGGAGTAAAAACCTCAACATTATTACCTTGAGTTATTTTTTATAACATTAATATTATATAGGTAAATGAAAGTGAACTAACCTTTACAATAATTATTTTCAACCATTTAAAAAATTGGCTAATAAATATTATAAGGTTTAACTGTGATTAAATTATTCTTTTTTCAATTAATATTAAAAAATATGATATAAAAAAATTAATTTTAAAATTATAACTGTTTGTAAAGATCATAAAATTTTTGTTAATTTAATGAAAAATATAGAATTTTATTTTATTATACTTCTTAGACATTGTGAGTGAGAGTTAGATCAGTGGCAGCAGAGTGAGAAAATAATTTTTTTAGTCTAAGCCAAATAACTTGTGCAAAAAAAATATAGAAAATGTTTACAGATAAGGCTTAGAATTATTCAATTTTCCTTCTTAAAAGTTTATATAAACCAGGTTAAATAACACCTTATAAAACTAATTTATGTACCAGGATAATCTTAGTTTTAAACAGACACAACTTGTTAATGATTAAAATTGTAGTAAGAAAGATCTCACACTATCTATGTTACACTCTCAAGAGTTAATTAAGAGTTTTTGTACAGTTAATTTTGGTCTATCAAATTTTCAAAAAAATGGTCTACAATATTGATTATATTATAATAGACTATAATAAAATGATATTGATATTTTTATCCATTAGAGAGGAATAACATTCCTTTAAATAAAACGATAAATTTATTTAATAATTAAATTAGATATAAGTTGATTACTATCATCATTTTTATTATTAAAAATATACAAATATCATTTATACATATCTAACTTCATATTTAAAAATAAAATGACAATTAATGAAAAGTTTTATATTATAATAATATACAAAGCATGGACTTGAATGAATATCATGCCCATCTCAAAAACAAGATTAATTTATTTGATAAAAATATTTCACTGAATTTCTGCCTGGCACACCTTAGGTATATCATTTAAATTTTCTTAGAAATATTATTATAATTTTTTTTTAAATATAAAACATATTGTTTATTGTTCAAATAATATAGTTCAATTTATATATTGAATTTTTTATGAAAAAAGGTGAATTTATAATATCTAATAATAATGATAATATTGAAAGATTACTTTGAATATTGAATTAAAAATGCAGCCTTTGTGACCTTACGATTTTGATAGTGCCATATGCTTAAAAATATGATAATGAAATAAAGGATGGGTGTTTATTATAAAATAATATTTAAACAAACATGTGTCATACTCACATCACAAATATAAACAAGCCATGTTTTTTTTAGATCACGCTACTAACATCAACCTTGTTTGCTCAGCATCTCTAACCAAATTGTTATGTTCTATCCCCCCCCCCTTATTTCTTTTATTTTTGTTTCTCCTTGTTTCTTTTGTTTTCCCATCTTCTTTTATTTTGTATGAATGATTATATCGCGATTAAATAACAACTTTTTCTTTCCCCCTTTGTTTTAAAAATTATAAAGGTGGAAAACAAAACACCATTAATCATTTTAATATTTTTTTTTTGTAATAGAATTTCTTTTTTTTAATTGTAATTTCTCTGATTCGAATAAACTTTAAAACTTACGTTGTCCAAGTGATTCCATGACTAAATCGATAAAACCCGGCCCCCTGGATCCAGTCATTGACCATCCCGGACCCCCGATCACGGACTGTATTATTCCCCTTCAGACTGGGGGACCCATCGGTCCATACTCAACACAACTGAATCTAGTAAACATAGTATAGTAATTTAAAATTAAAATCTGTATTTCCATACCTATGTTATTAAATATAGATGTAGTTTATGGGTGTGGTATGGTCCATTAGTCTTTGATTATAATCCTAATGCGTGCAGCTAGCCCACAATCTTGTAAAGGGTTTCTCAAATTTTTGCATGAAATAATTTTGTTTACAACTAATTTGGGAGAAATATCTAGCGTATCTCTGTTATATAAATATAACATTTATAGGGACGTAAAATATCCTTGTAAAATTTCTTTTGATTGTCATTTAACAGGTATTATAAAAATATTTTAGTTTTATGCATCATGGCCTGATTTAAAACATCTTAGTTTTATTTTTATTTTATTTCGTTACAATTTATATTTTCATAATTTTATCACAATTAAAATTCAGTTTATATTATCTAAATTATTTTATTCTTATTATTGAGTAACGTAAAATGATTGATAATTAAATTAGTGATTTATTTAAATATATTAAAATCTTTAACAAAAAGAAATTTATATAAGGAGTCATGTATCATTTATGAGAGAGTTATCAGAGTTGGGCAGTATCTCGAATACTTGTATCTAAGATACAAGCCTTATTATTTTGTACTCAGTATCTATCTGACATTTATAATAAGATACTAGTATCTGTATCTAAGATCCTTTATTATGAAAGAATCTTGCATCTTTTTCAATTTCATTTTTTTGACAAAAGATACATATACAGATTATTTTTAATATTCATGTTTAAAATTTTACATTTCACAGTATATATTTTATTTTCTTCGAGAATCTTGTATTCATTTTTTTTTCCACCATATTTTAAATATAATGAAAATCAAAATTAGCTGGAAAAATACAACTATTAAAGTAGATGGATAAAAAATAACAACACCAAAATGAAATAAGTAAAGATTATATTTTATATATAAATATAACTCGATAGAATATCATTACCAATTTTATGTGATAATTTTTAATTTGTACGATGATTAACACTCATGGTAGTGAAATTTGAAATATGGAAATGAGTTCCCGTGAATCAAATCCAAATCTTAAAATTTTATATGGAAAAAATTTTAAAAATAAAAGTTAAAAATAATGTACAGGCTAGAAGTAAAACCTAACAAAAAAAATTATAAATGGTTAAACACAAATTTTGTTAAACATATTAAAATATATTATTTATGAGTGGTTAAAAAGAGCATAGGTTATCTTAAAATTTAAGTTTACAATCAGTGGCGTAGCTACGGGGGTGGTTTTCGGTTTGGACCCCTCCCAGAGCAAAAATTATTTTTAGATTATACGTTCAAAAAGACTTAAAAGTGACTTTATATTAAATAAATACCATTAATATTTATTTTTTTCTGGTTTTGATGTTTGTGGAAGGATATTATTTTACTATTGAAATTATTCTGGATAGTATCATTATAAAGTCATTGATAATAATCTACTAAATTATAATAACATATTATTGACGCATTTAAAAAATATATTTAATATATATTATGGAAGATATGTTTATAATTTGTAAAATAACCCAGCCAAAGGCCGGGCAAAAGGGCCGAATGCCCGTTAAAAGGGGTCTGGGGGGAAGCCCCCAGGCTTTTATATGTATGGACCCCCTCTAAGGATAATTCCTAGCTACGCCACTGTTTACAATATTGTCTACCTTTATTAAAAACTGCCTAAAGCGGTATGGGCAAAAGAATTTAAGAAAATATTTCCCTATGATTTGAATATAATGAGGCTTTTTTGACATCAATACCACATCCATATTTTAAGAACTTATATTGAATCAGATGATAAAAAAAAAATACTTTCAAAATGTATTAATAAAAGAAGCCCAAAATGTAGTTCCGGAGTATATAATCAAGCTCAAACTATAAAACCATTAGATTTAAAATCTAATAAAGAAAATGATGGTTATTTTTCTTTTGGTGATGTTGCTGAGTTTATTAATACAAATAACACTGAACTGGAGGTTTTAAATAATATTAAAGAATGTCTAAATACATTATAAATGCTTAATTATTATCTATTCATTAAGCAAATTTTATTATAAATATAATACTGCAATACCAGCATCAGCTTCAATTAAAAGGTTATTTAGTTTTGACACAATGTTAAGTAGGCCGAAACGGCATAGGTAAATTATTTAAAAAATTTGATTATCTTATAAAATAATGAATCTATTTTAAATACTCTTTTGCAAATTAATTTTTCAACTCCCATTAAAAATACTAGTCTCCCTTCCCTATCTATAAGAATGGACTATCACTAATATTAAAATGCCTGATTAACCCTTCAATACTCTGGTGGGGTATATGAAACCTCAGGATGCTAGAAATGATATTACATAAAAACGGTTAAATATTATGATCTGGATTCTTCAGTAGCTTCATCAAATATATCTTAGAATCTATATTCCAAATTTCATATATTTCGGTTGAGTAGTTTTTAAGATATAAGCATTTTGTAACTGATTGTGGTTTGTGACATTATTTTTATCATATACTATGATTTTTGCAGATTCTGATAGTAAATAAAAAATTATTTAAGATGTAATATCATTTTATTTAAGGTGATTATGACTATGTAAGTGGAAGAATATATTATTTATGATACTGATCATGATACACAATCTAAATTAGATGAAGAAGAAAGAAATACTAGTTGAAACAGACAATAAACTTAAATTATTTAGGTAAATATGTAATTATTTATCATATCTATTTCTCTGTAAAATTATTTAAAAATAAGGTGACTCAATAGAAAAAGGATTGTAGATCAAAGAGTAAGAAATTTTAAAAGAATATGGGAAAGAAGCTGACACCCCAGAAAAATGTTTTGATTTTTTCATATCACCAAAAATGATTGAAGAAATTATTTATCACAAATGAAAAAATTAAAATTATAAGTAAAAATTGCACTGATCAATATGAAAGTTCCACTAAAGAGGTTGATGTAATAGAATTCAAGCATTATTTGGAATTCTTTATTTAGCTGGAATTTTCAAATCAAATCATCAAAATATGTCAGATTAATGGAAATCTGATGGGTTTCGAATTGAGATATATAGAGCAACAATGACACTTAAAAGATTCAGATTTCTAATTCATACAATAAGATTTGATGACATATTAACAATAGAAGAGAGAAAAATGGTAGACAAATAACTCACATTAGAAATATTTTTCGAGAATTTGTTGATAACTGCTACAGATTTTATACAATATCAGAATATGCAACACTAGATGAAATGCTTTCAGCATTTCGTGGTAAATGCCCATTCAGGCAATACATGCCAAATAAACCATCAAAATATTGCATAAAACTATACTTCTTATAAAAAAACAAAATATTTTTGTCAAATATGTAAAATAAATTTATGTTTAGAAACACATTAATATTTTATGTAATAAATGTTTTGCATGTCAAATTTAGCATATTTCAATGTTCTATATTTTTTATATTTGAATGTATTAGTATAATTAAGCCCAAAAAATTGGACCGTAGTGTTGCCCCGATTTGGGTCGAGTTTTAAAAGCTGATTAAGATTTTAGCCAAAGCCCTAAGATTTTTGATTGTAGGTGGCAGAAAGATATGGACCATTTGCCTAATCTCAAGGCTCGCATTATTCCATTTTGGCTAAAATTTTAATCGGGTCGTTAAAACTTTCCCAACATTTATTTCAAGAAATAATATCAGAATTTATTTCATATTTTACTAATTTGACGAGACTAAAATAATTCTCAACTCTTCCCAAAATAATTTCACCAATATTGTTCATAACGATCTTCGTCAAATAGTAGGCAATTAATACTTTTATATTTGTCATATTATATTTTAAAAAATACTAATAATTTGCCATAAATAATTAGATAGATTGTATAATTCTGTAAATAATTATAATATATACTATACAACTATATTGAGAATTCAACATAATTTTCCTCTTTTCCTCGATGTTACCCATTAATTTAAATATTCACCTTATTCCATTCCGAATATATAAAAATTACGGCTCGGTCATGCTCCGCTTGCTAAAACTGATGATCGATTCAATCAGACTCTGGTCGTTTCGGATTTGATTACCAAAATTAATTTAGTAGACTAAATTCAGGTTAATTAAAAAATAGAACAGAAAACAATTTACAATAAACCTTTCTTTTATCTCGAATTTGATGAACTTAAAATATAATTCCACAAGGAATAAATTAAAATTTTTTCTCCGGCCTTATATCTAATATTTTTTACAAAATTGGTTCATATAACAGCTGACATGCTTCATTTACCAAGGTATATATTGGTTCTATTCCATCTTCCGGAATAAGGGTTCCTTCGATCTTTTTTATTTCGTTTACATTGTTTTTCTTATGAATGAATGGGACCACATCGAAAATAAATTTTGGGCAAATTCGGACATGAAAATAAAAAAAATTCAAAATAACTTACTTAAAAAATAGGGGAACCTGAATATTAATTTTTTTTATAGGTAAGCAAGATTTTTGTTGGAGCGGAAGTGGGGAATTAATAAGCTTGTTTTTCCTTTCCCATAAATTTTATGCAATTGTTTCCTTAAAAAAACTGTGAATTATAAATTCATATGCGATATTGAACAAACCAAAATTTGATACTATCGAAATAACCCAATTTATATATATATTTTTTTAAAACAAATAGTCGTTTTCGTTAAACGTCTCTGGGACTAGTCGATTGTTCCAGCAAAAATCGTGTCTTTTCTGAAGCCATCTAAGTGGTTCCTTCTTAGTGGAGATGATATGGTAGATTGGACTAGAGGGTCGGTGTTTAGCAATTGCTATGTGCTGATTATCGAAATCTAGCATTAGCATAGAAAACCCTTCACAAATATCATGCTTACTATTCGCGAACAAGATTTTTAAAATTTGCTAATTTCTAATTTGATATAAAGGATCATTTTATTTGTATTTCAAATTTAATAATTATACATTTCATAAATCATCTTTTTTTATTGAAATTTATATATTTTTATAACAAATTTTATAAAAAAAATTTCTTGTCATTGGGAGATTTTTGAGGGGACTATTTAATTCTATATAATATATAGCATTGTAACTCGCAAAGTATCGTTTTTTTGGTTATATTTTTAAACGATACTTTAGTAGGTAAAATTCTATTATAATGTAAATGAATGACTTAGTAAAACTTATCTAGAATGACGATTCCTCCATTAAAACGCGTATCGAAGCACAACAGCTGGCACCAGCTGATTTGCATTTAACACGCATTTATTTAAAATTGAATGAAACATCAGTCTTGTAATTTTACATGTCATAAGAATATAATTTTATAAGTATATAATAATGCTTAATGTTATATAAAAAAATAATGTACAAAAAAATAATAAAATCTTTTTTTTTTACGTATAATAAAATAATCAATTTAAAAAAATATCAAATGATTGCGAAATTATTATAATTTTTTCATTTCATTTTAAATTCTTCTTTTTTTTAAAAAAAAAATAAATATATATTTCAAAAAAATATAAAAATTTCATTTTAAAAAAAAAATAAAAATAATTTTTCCTAATTTAGCACTAGTAACAATCTTTTTTTAAGATATATATATTTAATATAAAGGAGGATAAATTTCAAAAATAAAGAGGAAAAGAATACACAAGTGTTATTTGACCTATTCATAAATTTCACTAGTTATATGGGGGAATAAGTAATTGAAATAACTATTGCTAGGAACAAACCTAATGTTATACGCATTAAGATTATTAAAAAAAAGTGGACTGTTTTGAAATAAAAAGCACTTGTTTTCACATTTTTGTTCTTCTATAATTTCGATTTAGAAATAGTAAATCAATCACGAAAAACATATTAAAATCAAAACCAAAGAATTCATAGCATTTTCGAACCTTAAGGGTTGTAAAGGAACAGGAGATCTAATTTTTTTTTTAAAATAATACAATATTTTTTATATTTGTAAAGCGTCTCAAGGTTTGGTTTTCTTATTATTCCTCGCAGCCTTGAGAGCCACCCTATCGGGTGGTGGCCTGTTCAATTTTAGAATGGAGGAAGCGTTAAAATTCGCTTCATTTTCGACAGGTTTTCGCGTTGAAGTGTCGGGAAGGATGTTCGAATCAATAACATCCTTCTTACTATTATTACGGTAAGTTCCGTTTATACCCTGACCGTTAAAAGAAATTTTAGCGGTGACCATTGGTGCGGTAGAATTTATGAGGGGCGCGAAGGAGTTATTTTTTGAAGGTAAGGTTAAGGGCAAAAACATGTAGTTATTCAGCGTGTTATCTGTATCGGGTGCTATGACGGGAGTTGATTTATTGTGGCAATTGACGGTAGGGCTGTTCGTATTGATGATTGGCAGATGGGGGCTGTTGGGACTTTGTGACATCAATTTTTGTCTCACCTTATTTATTTATTTTTTTTCGCAATTTTAATTTTGTTAGAAAGAAAGTTGGTAAAAAAAATAAGCAAATTTATTTTTTATAATATAACGAATAAATCGAATATTTTACTATCCGAATCCGATTCGAATAGCGGATATTCGTTAGGAGGACTTAAATAAATATTTTTAAAATAAAACTAAATGGTTAATTCGATGGACGAAAATATTGAATCTTTATTGTAGCTATTATTATTAGGACTTGAACCACCTTGGACCGGAAACAAAATAATGAGAAAAAAAATCAAGAAAACCGAAAATATTATTTTAAATTCAAAAACGAAAATCTGTTTAACTATTTTTCTTCATATACAAAATCTGTGACTAAAATTGAGTCTTCAATAACCTAATTTTTATTTATAACTTAATCACGTGACGGTACTGCTATAAAAGTACCTCCGATGCCCTAAAATCTCAGAATGCTTAAACCAGACAATCTCATGCAAATACAAAATTTGGGGCACATCCCATGGACTTTGGAGCCCTCTAATCGATATAACGGAAATAAAACGCCCAACATAAAATCACTATTATTCCTTGGAAAATGGGGAGATGGCCTCTTGAGCCGGTAAATAGCAGGATCGAAATTAGTGTTGTTAAACGGCTCGTTTTGAGCAGATTTTTAAAAACGGCGAACTCAATACTTCATTCAGAAAAATATTCCCTATGCCTGAAGATTTAGCTCATAGAAGGAACAAAGATCTATACAAATATTATAGAAATCTTGAGGCTTAGGCAATATTATTCTGGCTAAAATATGGAGTTAGCCGTTTTTAAAAATCGGCTCAAAACGAGCCGTTTAACAACACTAATCGAAATAGCGAAAAATTGGAAATCTCGCTTATATCTCTTAGAAAAATTTTAAAGTAAATTTGAAATTGATATTAATAGATGTTAGGGAAGTAAACACATCTATTTAAATTAAGTTTTTTTTAAAAAAATCTCTAAAAAAGGAGGAAATATAATCTTTGTTCCCAATTTCGTCCCTCTCCGTGATTTAACGGGAACCCTTGAGCCAACCTATCGGGTCTTTTATGAAGCATCTTCTGGTGTAGATCACCTTTCCCAAGGTTTAATATGGATATACAAAACAAAACAGAGGGGTAATGTGCAAGAACCATTCCTGCCTTTACTTACAACAATATTCGGAATTCGGATGAGGCCCTGATATTCTTCAAAGTAGCTAGAATAAATTACCAAAAAGAGAACTTACTCTTTAAAGCAACTGTTAGCTCTGGACATTCAAGATTATCTAACTAAGCCTCCTTGGTTTCCGGTACATCTACGCGAAACTGAATTTGGAATATCACGAAAACTCAGCTTAATTTTTCTTTTCCAGATCATATTATACATGTTGTATTTTGTATTCCATATTAAATCAACCAAAAAAAAAGTCGATTCTCAACCCGACCCCCCATCAATTTTTTTAAAAAATTCGTATGTTGGTAGGTATAAATGTGTTATTTTTTCAACTTCAAATCATTTTTTGAGCGAGTTTTTTAAAAATTTCGAAATTCTGATTTTTACTGAAAATGTATGTGCCGTTATATTTGGAATATCTACCCTATGGATTTCAGATAAAATTTCCACGAACTTTTAAACTTAATCAAATTTATATTCGATTTTCCATATATATTTTATATAAATTATAAATGACTCAAAGGTTAACAGCAAAATTGTCTGAAACTTATAGAGTTGGTATTCTTAAACATGATAGAATAAATAAATCTGGTAAAATCCATTTACAAATTTATTAAATCGAGCTCAGAAAATGATTTAAAAGTTGTAAAAATAACATATTGCCGGAAAAAACACATTAACGCTAACTTGTATACTACTATCATACAAATTTATATAAAAAAAAATCGAAGAAGATAGGATTGAATCTTCGGCTAATTCGATATGGAATACAATATATATTAATAACATTGATAATATAAATGGAGCATGTGATGGATGATAATAGACTAAAATATATCTAGAATAGAAAACATGTCATTCTCATTTTTTAAAAACATAATAATAAATCAAAAGTTTATTTTAAAAGCAAAAAAAAACAAAATTCCCAATTTTTTTTTATTATGATTTTTTGACTATTCCAGGACCTAACCATCATAAAAATTATAATATTAAGAGCACTCCAAAACCTCTCTAATCTTCAGAGTCAGGCACATTTTGTTTGGAAATATGTCCTTGTGAAGAGCTTGGAATTCGTTGACAGCTTTGCTGGAAGGGAAGAGGCTGTGTTCGCTGAACAATTGCATAACTAGGATCCTCCTCTTGTCCAGGGTCTGTCTGATAGAACTACTATTAGGAGGATTAAGCAAACTGGATGTCACGGGAGTAGTACACATACCTTGGCTGGAGATAGTGGTAATTAGACACATAGGCACACTACCTTCATTTAAAAAATGATTATTAAAAGGAAGTTAATTATAGCTAACAAAGTATAATGTAATCTAAACATCTTCTTTTCCCAGTTTGGAAGCGAAACCTTTTCTTAAAATTTGAAGAAACCGGAAAACCTTAATTTTTTTTATTGAAGGATCGAAATCACCTGTTCTAACAACACTATATACGTAAATATGTAGCTGTAATCTTTACATAATGCATAGGAACAGTACACTTTGTATTTGCAAAAGTACACAGTGTGTGACCAAGTAAATCCATAATAAAATTATTTAATGTTTTAATTTTTTGGGGAATTTTTAACAGTTTAGGAATAGAAACCAAAACCCCATCAAATCTAAGACGTAACTAAAAGAGTTTTTTGGAAAAATTTTTTAGGACATGAAACCAGAGTTATTAAACGATATTTTTCGAATGTATTTAGATACATATTGTAAGTAACTCTGCGCGGAATAAATAAATTTTTTTAATGGGGAAATGTTTTTAGAACCGGCACCAGAACTCTTTTTAGTGTGGGTGGCAAACTTCGAAAAATGCAATTCCTGATTTACTTTTGCAGCTGTGGTGGCTAGAGATGATAGCGGCGTTGGCCAAAAGATCCAAGCAAAAATTGTTGCCGAAAAACAGTGTATCGGTACTTTCGCTGCTAGAATTTAAACCCGGAGACTCTAGCTTTTGATCGGTCATCGAGTAATTACCATGGACTGGGACGTTACGATTTTTAGGGGTTGTAGTCACCTTATTTTTGCTCAAATTATAAGAGGAGAACCGAGGATAATCGTTTACAAATAATCTGTCGTTGTTCTTGATTTCGATGGAATGATCGCACGTGGGAATAGGCTGGGTGAAAGGAGATTGAACAAGCTTGGTAGGGGTGGCCAAACTGCAATACTCCAAGATTTCTTGATGAAGCGACACTAAAAAAAATTAATATTTAAGAAAATTCAGTTATAAATAAAAAATTTCTTTTCTTTTATTTATTATTTCTTCCATTTTCTCTTTCTTTCTTTTTCTTTTTCTTACTATTAGCCATATAAGAAGATATGGTAGAAATACTTGAAAGCTTCCGCTTTTTACGATAACTCCCTAAAAGAAGTGCTGGACTGGCTGGCAATAACTCCGCGGGTTTTTCTTGCATTTGCGGAATGAATTCGGGAAGTGCAGCTAGTCTCTCTTCAAAATTCACTTGATCAAGTACACTTTAATCGTTAATTAATTAACATTAAATAATAAGGGATACTTGTATTAATAACCATATTTTTTTAAATGTATCGAAGCAGATACAGATACAAATTCTAAAAAAAAGGTCAGTTGATACAACTACCGCGTTCTGTAAAGAGTTCATCGCAATCATTTTAAGACGAAGCTCAACTTAGAGTTTTAATTCAATTTTTTATGCCAAAAGCTTAACTAAGACTTTAACAACACTCGTCGTATATTTAGAGGAAGCCAAGGTATTTCCGTCTCTTCGCCCGTTTGTCTCTCTCAGAGGTGCGTTTAAGAAGAAGTTGTATTTATTTTCTTTTGGATTTTAATTTTAATTTACCATTTTAGTTATTTAAAATTCCTTTTTTTCATTTATTTAAGCTTTTTTTAAAAAAAATTTGCTTTCGTCAAAAGATATATTTAGAGAAGAAACTTGCAAAAAAAGACATTTCCACTGTTATTAACTGAACTCTTGATCAGCTCGCGTCCCATGGAGGATACGAATTAGTCAATTTAGGAAATCCGCCAATTTAAATAAGAACATTCGTGAAAAGTTGATTTTTTTCAAACAAAGGTTAGAACCGAAATCAGAACCCGATAAAATCTAAAAGCTGGAATATAAGCCTTATCATTGTAGTCCTAGTGATTTGAATTGACAATCAGCCATTTTTATGACTAAAGCTAATAGCCGTAGTCATTTTTCTTTATAAGCCATAACTTAATACAAAGCGACTATAGCCATTCCCAATCTACGGCTGAGGTATATGAATGAAAAGAAGGGGTCTCACGTGCCATAAGATGAGGACGAGATATGACTCGAAACGATCATACTGGAATTCAAGGGTGGATTGAAAATTGTGAAGC
Source organism: Gordionus sp. m RMFG-2023 (assembly GCF_954871325.1). Taxonomy (NCBI): domain Eukaryota; kingdom Metazoa; phylum Nematomorpha; class Gordioida; order Chordodea; family Parachordodidae; genus Gordionus; species Gordionus sp. m RMFG-2023. The sequence continues at coordinate 2,878,478 of NC_088779.1, read as the reverse complement.
TTTTTGGTTCCGGGTCGTCCTTGGAAGAAGGTATCACTGTCGTGACGGGCAGAGAAGTAAGGAGAGGGATCCCTATGGGGGGAAACGAATCGGAGATCGGGGTACCTTTTATAAAACACAATCTTTAGAAATCGTATGGGTTAGTATTTTAAAACATATATAATTCGGACAATATTAATAACACATTTTAGGATTTATTTAATAAATTTTTAATAGAAATTTTTCTTTCTTTCGAATATAAAACCAATTTTCCCCTAAAATGGCATAGTAACGGATACTATATCTATAAGTATATACGATCTTTCACGTCACATGTAACTCATAATTCGTAGTAGCAAATGATTAATAAAATAAACTTTGATTAATGACATTAGGGCAAGTATCTGGTGGCTTCGGACAGGGAGATTGGTGGTTCAAGGTTGCGATAAACGAGTTTGCATAATCAGTGCTTATAGGCAAGAATCTGTGTTCCATGAAAAATTATAATGTAATTGGCATTATATCAATCTCTCTCATTTTTTTAAATATCTTTCTTTCTTTCTTTTTTATTTATTTATTTCTTTCTTTTCTTTCGTTACTTAATATATTAATTGGATTAACGGTAAGATAAGATATTTTTTTTTATTACTTCAAAGGTTTGAACATATGTGGGTTAAAGTAAGAAGATGAATTGCGACCTAAATGAAATTTATAAAAATAGAATATTTAGTAAAAATCCTTTTTGTTGTGCCCCTAATTATGCAAAATTCCTCGAAATCTACATAAATTGTCGATCATTTTTCCTCATTATTTTAAAAACGCATGCGCGATAAGTGGCGATATAAATGCTTAATTCAATGGCATCAAAATAAACAATTGATTCGAATAGCTATTATCTGAGGTCTCAACTCTAAAAACTATTATTTCAAAAAATAATATACTCGCGGTGTTAGGCAAAGCGTTTAATGGATAGTATACGATTGGATTCGTTATGGGGGTATTCGGTATATAACCCAGGTTTGGCAATGAGTGTTTATTTGGTTCATTGGAGGAATTTGATGGCAAGTTAAAATTACTGACGTGGCTAGCTGGGGAGCTCAAAACACAATTGACGTAATCACATGCGCTCGCTTTATTCAACAAGGAGTATTCTTTGTCCTGGCGTGGCATATTTAGCCCCAAGAAATTTGACGCCATGATTGGGGCCGGGTGGGGGATCGCACTACCCTCGTTGAAGGTCAAGACGTTTTTCGACCTCAAACTGGTCCTGATGTGGTTCAAGTCGTGAGTCTGGGGTAGCAACGATTTAATCAATCCAAATTGAGTTTTATCGTGCGCTGATGGGCGACTTTTAGGAATATAATTGACTAAATTACTGCAGTCGCTAGAATAATCAGCTTTGAACCCCGTTTGTTGCCTCACATTTTGGTTCAAGGCGCCGTTTTTTACATTTTGGTAATCGTGCCAATTTGAGTAGAATAAAGGGTGATGCTGGTTATCAGAACCGCTACCTAAATTTCCACTCGCATCTATAGACTGATCGGCGGAACTGTAAGTTTTACTGGCCAACATATCTCTGCAAGCGAGGTTGTTGATTCCGAGAGGAAAGCTGAAAGATAAGGCATTAAAATCCGGATATAGATATGGAACGTTTTTTTTGTTTGTCTGGATTGTCGGGGTCGCCAACGTTTTATTGTTCGACAACATGCGGCTATTCAATAGCGAAGCGCCTATATCGTTGTAATTACGAAGGGCCCTTGCCAGGGTGTCTTTGTTACACAAATCTCTGTTATCTTTCATCAATGAAACGGTGTTGCTTGAGAGATAGTTAATAGGCGTGACGCTATAGTTAACAAGATTACTGCCGTATAAATTTTCAGGATTAGTTGAATAGGCGCCAAAATCTAATTTAACGTTTACAGGGGCGGAGGAAGCGTGGAATGAAAAAGCGGGTGATGAAAGAGTAATGGCCTTAGTTGTAGGAGCGGATGATGATATTTTCTTTAGGTCTCCAAAAAAATGATGATTCTTAAAACTCTGATTTATGGCGGGCAAATTGTTGATATTGTAATTATCGTGAGTCGATGGCACGTTTGTCAGGAATACAATTTTGGAGAAATTGGTGTTATTTTCGTCCAGCGGATCGGATATTTGTTTATTCAAGTAGTTGCAACCGTTCAAAATATTTTGAGAATTAACTGTGTTACTAACACCGGGTTTTAACATATTGTTTTGATGAGCGGCTACTAAGAGTGCTAATTTGGAAGAAGCTTTGTTGATAAGTTCCGAGGGGCCAGAATGAGTGTTGGAACCATTTTTCAGCACTAGGATAGGGAAGGTTAAGGTGTTGTAAGAGCTAGTATTGCCAATATTGCAAACATTCTTCGTATTCGTATTATTATTACCGTGGCCCGAAATTGGGTTTGCTAAGTCCCGACTAGATGGTATGAGCTTGAGAGAAGGAACGATGCCGTTCTCAACGACTACATTAGCGGATTCGAATTCTTTCGTCTGACCAACATGTTCAATTTGTGACTTACATATTTGATCGAAAAAATTTTGATTTTGGGTAGATGAAGCAATGTTTTGGTTAATCAATTTATTGCAGCCATTTTGGTTTTTAGAATTATGATGGTGGGTGAAGACATTCCTTTCATCCGATTTCGGTAAAATATTGACTAAGTTTGAAGAAAGGTTGTTGGCAAGTTTGGACTGAGTTTTGTCAGCCAAATTTTGAGCCGAAGTTGAGGTATTGATGGGACTTTAAAATTACATAAATGAAATGAGATTAAGGCATAAAAATTCTATGCTTATTTTATCCTTTTTTTAAAAATTAAAAGACATATTTTACTTAAAAGTGCTCTTGGGAAATGATTTAGAGATTATATCGTTATTATTGGATTCTGTCACAATTTCGGGATCACTGTCAATCACCTCTTCGCAGCATTTCAAATCAATACGAACATCCTTAGGATCGACATGTGGCATCGTGATATCATTTTCTAAATAAAAAATAATATTATTTTGTGGCATGTAGAAGGAATTGGTCAAAATATGGAAAGATTACTCAAGTAAAAAAAACATAATTATATGATATTCATCAAAATTCAAATTTTATCCCAAAGCATTCACATAAAACATCTAATATTTTTTTTTCCTGTCGTAAGCCAAACAAGATCATTTTTAAAGGCGGTTTACTTTTTAAGGTATTGTCATTGTCACGCGTAACGGGTATCGCGTGGTTGTCTTGCGAAATTTCTGACTGGTTGGTATTGGAATTGGAGGACTTCTTACGTTCCTTATTGCACCATTTCCAATCAGGGTAGGTCTTGTAATGGGCCTCTTTAACCTTCATTTCCGTTAAGATTCAATAAATAAATCCTCCCTCGAAAATGAATTACACAACATTAGATTATTAGCTCGCGATTCGTGGAAATTTTAAAATGGGGCCCGGTTCCTACTATATTTTTTTTTAGAACGAAACAATTTAACCTTCTATCCCATGTTAAAAAGATATACTTAGACGTAGTCTAAATCAAATAATTTTAATAAATATTTAGCGCGCGTGGACACTGAGAGTTATCAGTGCCACTAAAAAAAATTGATAGTAAATCCGGTATCCATTTTCTCTAATATTTATTACTTGTGAAGCCAAATCGTGATACAATTTTTTTTGCCCAGGTTCTAATACGTACCACCATTCCCCGAGTATCTTAGAAACGGCTCTGTTATCCTTGTTGGGATGCCTTTGATGGACTAGAGGTCTGTGCCTTTTGCTGAATATCATGAATGCGTTCATGGGTCTCCTGATACGTTGCTTTATTAAGAGGTTATCGATATCGGGAAATTGGCCAATTTCCACTCCAGGAGGTTTGGTTAATGTAGAAGGATTGGCAAGATCAGGGTAGAATGGAACTGGCTTTATCGGGCCTAGTGGGTCATCGTGCTTGATATCTAATTGATAAGGCCATTTATGAAGATGCTCTTTGGTCTGCGATAAAAAAAATAATATATATATATTCGAAAAACAATGTAAGATTGTGTGTTAATTATTAAAATAAGGGAACCGCATCACTAATCCTAGAGATAAATAAAGCGCATTATAATTTCAAATCTAATCGTCACTTTTTCATTATAATTTTTACGATGATTCTTTCTAAAAGAATCTAACACCTTTATTATATAAAAATAATTTCTATCCGATAAAATCCTTCCCAATTTCTTTCTCCGCTAAATTTCAACCTAAACTTTGAGAAAATCTCTTCATTTTAAAAATGTGTACAAGTAAAATTTGTATTTAAAGGAAAGGGTAATAAAAACCTGTGGTGACAAAAAAATATTTTCAGATTTCGATTTTTTGAGGGGAGGAAAAGTGGTGAGACATTTGTCGATACGTGGTGATATGACCTTTGGTGATTTAGAAGTATGGATCGTAGGAATCTCGGAAAAGGATTTGCTCTTAATTTTTGGCAATAAAATTTTGGATGATGCATCTGTAGCGAAAAATTTTTTTTTTAATATTGTGTATTTTGAAAAACCCAATTATAAACGTCAATTATCCCACATCAAGAATCTTATAATTAATATATATAGTTTATTTATATTTTAAATCTATGTATATATCGAAATAAATAAATTTTTAATTAGACGCGATAAATTATAAATAAATATTAAAACATATCACAAATCATCTTTAAATCATATCCAAACGATATTTATTGGATGGCGCCTTGAGAAGTGCAATAATCACTCAGGAAATAAATAAAAAAAACGGGATACAAAATAGGAAAAAAAAAAATTTGTTTATTTTATAATTTCAAACTTTTTGTGAAGGGATATTTGAGTAGCTATTCAATTTTTTAATTAAAATGGTCCTTTCTATCTGTAAAAGATTTGGCGAGATTAGTTTCATAAAAATCATTCTTTGTGATAGATAAAAAAAAAAGGTAAATATATTTACTGAAATCTATGAGCGGTACTTCATCGCACATAAAAACGTCGTCTTCGTCATCGCAGCATTCGGTAGCGTTCAGCGGTTCCTCCAATGTCGATGAAAGATTTACTGATTTGCAATCCGATTCTTTTAATTGTAATATTATTTCAATTTATTATAAAGAATAAATTGATGTGCATTTTTATCCATTTTGTGGTCGATATCAAAAAAAGTTAATAATCAGGGCAGAAAGGTACTGGATAAAAATACCCCTAGCAGAAAGACATTGGACGCGAATTCCTTCACACATCGCACTATACTAAAGAGCAGATTTGTGCGAAGGTTCGGTCTATACTATATGAGATGGCTACCACCAGTCGGAAAATCGGTGATTAACGGGCAGGGTTAAATGACCAGATTCATTCTGAGGATTTAAAGTTATGACTCAAGTAATGAACTTTGAATTTTGGTATTCAAGTCTCAAGTCGAGATAAATTTTTACAAATTAAATTTCCTCCAAAATGAGTGGGCCGCCATTTTAAAATAACTAGTCGGTGCCCAGTCGTTAAAATCAAGCTGATAAGTTAGGGCAGTTGAATTTTACCGAAACTAGGCCCCAGGATCTGATGTAGGCTAAGGTTATTACCGTCTATGGCTATAGATTTCGGCCTAAAGACTGATTTAGCATAGGGAGTTATATCTCTATTCATTATGAGAGGGCATAGGCCGAAACAAGGTATGATATGCTATAGGCTATATGGGATAATTAGAATTATCTTAATTTTTTTTTGAAATAATTTGATATTTTTGCCCAGAGCGTTAGGAGAATTTATATTCAGCATTCTTAAAATGTAATTTAGGTTTTGTATAATTTTGTGGATTTAAAGTAAGATTATATTCAACTAATTTCAAGATGGATGCATACTTTTCATCTCTTTAAGGTGTGCGGCGTATGGTTTAATGTACGATAAGGTCGAGTTGTTTGAATCGTAGACTGGTAAAATATTGAACCACGGTGTTGATTCTAAAATATTGAGTTGATAAATTTAATATTTATAAATAAATATATTTTTTTTTAGAGAATCGTCTGCTTTTTTGCGAAAGATAAATTTAATGTTTTTAAATTTGCTCTGGTAACTTCATAAATCCTATTTATAAATTCGGTAAGAAAATCTAATTATAATTGATTCTACTTTATATATAATTTTGTTAAAAACTCTATGATTGTATACTTATAGTATGTACGCAAGGAAATAGATTAACATTAATTCTTAAACCCTTATTTATGGCGAGAAAAAAAAATATAAATTATTTTTAGGAGTTAAAATTAAGTACCATTTCCTAAAATTTTATTAGAATTTCTAGCTGATTCACGTTTGTTCCAATTAGTGGTATATTTTTTTTGTTAAAATTTTAAAATGGGTTCTTAAAAACCAGGGGTGAACCCCAACCTGGATTCGGGAAATTTAAAATTGTTTGGTTGGGAATTTTGAAACCACAGAACAAACAGAGACCGATCTTTAGGACAACTCATTAAACCCGGGGTAAAATGGACCTGGAACAAGCTCTGACCCCTCTTAGGAAATCGGTTTCAATTAAGTTCCTGTTATCAAAATTTCCATCTAATGAAATTTAAAATTCTTGAATCCGGGTTCGAGTTCACATCCCTGATAAAAACAAATTGTAATCTATATTCCTCATAAACATCATAATGAATCAGATTATACTTTCGAATAGTACAAATTTTAATTATAATAATATTGGTATAGTAGTGTATCAGTATCAATGACATATAATAATAACTAGACCGACGATGCATTCATAATAATGCATTTGGAAGCGTCGTTGAAATGCGAATCGGCTGGATCCGCCATTTTGGTACCCCATATTCTCATGTTAAAACTATTATTAAATTGATAACTCGCTTCCTTATTATCTCCTCGATGATCGGGCAATTCTTTAATAAAGTTTGCGTCAGACCCAGGAATATATCGGTCCTCTCGTTTAAGATTTTTTTTAATAATGATATGGGTGATCAAAATAACGTCCCCAGCTGTTTTTCATCGATGTACACTTTTAATGAATGTATCGTTAGTCTAGGTATTATTATATGTCCATTGATCAGTGTATAATAATATTAATGACTAATAAAATAATACCACATACCATAGCCATTACCATACCACAGTACATAAAAATGAGGATGAAAAAAAAAATATAACCAATTTCTTATTTTTCACATTTTGGCCTCTTTTACGATGGCAATTTTTTTTTTAAAAAAAAAACAAATATTTCTTATAAAAAAGAAGAAAAAATTTTGTTTTTCGAGAAAAATTTTGAGACAAATTATTTGTGTCTTAATTTTTGATATCTGAAATATAGCCATTCTATTTGAAAAAGTAGCTAGAGCACTCCATTTTGGCTAAAATTTTTTTTCAAAATGATGGAGTGATTTTTACAGTGTGATGGGTAATGGTTTATTTATAATACGCATTCTATCAAGAATTCTAAAAAAAACAATGCTAGGAAGCAGCTTGATGACATTTTTTCTCTTATATTTTACAAATATGATTATATGAGTTATGCGCTAAGCATTGTTTTTTTTCGCTCTAACTGAACTGGAACTTAGCGGATACCGATTTTTCAAAAAAAATTTCCTTTTAGTTAATCCGAAATATAATTATCGGCAAAATAAATATTAAATTTTGTCTACCATATTGTTTATTTTTTAAAATTATAAATCTTCATTTCCGATAGAAAGGAAAAACAAAAAAATTCCCTATTCTACCTAGAGCGTTTTGTTTTCCTCTCATTTTCCTCGAGGAACAAACAAATTAAGGAAATTGGATGTGGTTAGAATTATTTCTAAAATAACTGCCCGTGTTTTATATTTTCAGGCCAGGCCCGAATTTATTTTTAAACATATTATATTTATTTTCAATTTTTATAGTTAATAATGGCGATTTAAAGTATTTGGTTTCTAAATATTCGGTTCAGCCTGGGTATTCTATGAACCTGGTTCAGAGATTTTTCACTGAACCCAAATCCTATTTTTTTAGAAGGACGGTTCGCCACTTTAAATGTTAAAAAAAATCATCCATTATGTGGTCTTCAAAGATTTTTTGCTCAAAACTTCCAACTGTTTTGGGCACCTAAGATCTGCATGGACGGACGAGGCTACAGGCTCGGTAACCTGTGTAAACTATTTTTCGGGCCGGGATAAAAATACTATGAACCTGGCTGAATAACCATTTTTTAAATTATTCAGGGACCGGTTAAAACTGAACCCTAACCTAAATGTAAGGCAACCATTTTCAAAACAAATTATTAATATTATATTATTATTAGGTAGGGCAAATATTTACCTTTTTAGAAATTTTGTTTTGTTTACAAAAAATCAAATTTTCACGCTGAATTTTATTTAGTATTCGACTAATTCGAAAATCGAATCAAATAGTTTGAATATTATTCCTTCCGAATAATTCGAAAATCGATCACGCCACATATTCGCTTAAAATGAATCGAATATTAAGTATCCGATTCGAAAAAGAGGGGGGATGTTTCATGAGACGAAGATAAACACGTCTAAAATGCCGCGAACAAAAATTACGCATACTTTTTAAACAATAAATAAAATATACCAACTTCGAACCTAATTGATAAAAAATTTTCATTTTTAAAAATTATATGTAATTTTGTTTGCCTTATAGATTAAGGCTTTAAAAAATATAATATAATATTTTATCAACCACGTTGTTTATATTTAATTGGAAAAATATTTTTTTAAAAAAAAAAGAAGAAAACGCACGCAAATTCTATTTGCCTCCACCAATTTTTTTATTTTATTTTACAAACAGATACTTCTCAGAGACCAGCTGATCCGCATCCAAAAACCTGGTTTTTAGAAAGATTTATTAAAAACACGGCAGGGCCAGACCAAGCCTATATTTTAATTATATAAATAAATGGAATCACGTGGTTAATTTTGATCGACTATATATCACCTCCCCCCCCCCCCCGATTACCTAGTTGGATTCAGAAAAAAACATGGTTCTTTGCTGGATTCGAACCCAGAACTACCGGATTGAGGTACACGCCCTCATCCGATTAAGTCACAGATGCTCGTCGAAAATGATTATTTTTATTTAAATGTAAATATTATAGATTAAAAGCATTGGTTATTTCGATCGTATCACATTTTTTATTATCGAGGAAATCTTAAGTGAAAAACGTGCTTTTGCGCGTGCGCATACTATACAACTATTATACATTGAGCACGCGCCTATTTTTAATGGCTAACTCAATATTTTGGCTATAAAAATATTTTAAATTCGCTAATAAGATGTACGAACCTTTATACCACCTATGAGCAAAATCTTCATGTTTGCGTAATATTTTTGCATATAAAATATTGAGTTAGCGGTCTTTTTTAAAAAATCGGCTCAAATCGAGCCGTTTTACAACACTAATTCTAGGTAACTAGAAAGGTGAGAGCTAATCGTTCCCGGGAATTCACAGATACAATAAAAGTATCACCCATGCGTTACTTATTCAAAAAAAAGTTTATGGATTTTTAAGGGCGGTAGAGGACGGAATATCGTGCAATTTTTTTTAAAAAGAATTCGTAGCTATAATTCAAAGATCACATTGGATTTAATCAGTTTCGAAAAATAAAATCCTAAGAACCAGTATTCTAATAATTAGAATCCCTTAAAATTTTCAGGAAATAGGGACGAGAGTTCTAAACGAAAGGCATCAAAAAATAAAACAGAGCCAAACCTTTTGAACGTTTTCAGAAAAATATTTTCTTAAGTCTGCTCTTTCTTTCTTTTAGGAAAAAAAAAGGGTAAAGTAGTATCATGTATCTTTTTTCGCCACAAAATTATAATGATAAGAATTCGCTTCGCGTAATCAAAAGGGGAAATTTTAACAGATTCATGTTTCATTTTTCGGAGCCCCCTAAGCAATCATTCAGGAAATTTAAAAATTGGATCAACAACAAAAAAAAATAACGTAAAAAATTCCTTTTTTTTATCATTATATTTTACCATTATAAAAATTTACGTGCGCTAAATAAAATAAGAAGCAATCGAAGAAACGATAAAATTATTAGTCATCCTTATACATACAATTAAGTGGTAAGTATAACGATTATTACGCAAGGAGAAAATTTATTTTTTATAAATGTGGCGCAAGCGCATATATAGCAAGCGCCATCTTGCTTTTCTCCATTTAGTTTTGGCAGTGAGAGAATATAAAATCTTAAACAAATACCTCGATAGGTGTTTCGCGATATAAGGCAATAATCAGGGATCCAATCCGAAATATACAGAACCCAAACTAAAGCTGAATTGTTACAAATTTCGACAACCTTAGGTCTATGAACCCTTATGATATCTTAACTGTTTTAAATATTATCATAAAATTTATTCTTTTTCCTTATAAATATTAATTTAACAGAAGATAATCTTGAAAATATTTTAATTGATAAGACTTGATAGTATTTTTTTTAAAGAAAAATAATTATATAAAATAAATAATCTTTGTTAAAAATTTATTAAATTAGTTAAATTTGTATTCGCAATAATAATAAGATAAGGGTCAGTTGCCTCATGTATGAGTTAATTTTAGTGCTAACAGTGAAATTTTTTTAAAAAAATGGGGTTTTCTCTATACATAATTCTAATAAATTTGTAAGCAAATGAGTCCTGTTCTTAAAGATTCGGGCGGAACTGATATCATTATACCAAGTCTGAACCGTTATTATCTGAACCTAAACCTCGTTATGGTTGTCATCCCTGGCTATGATCGCACTTATATTCTATAGACTTAAGACTCGAAGTTGAATGGCACAAAGTAGGCAATTCCCCCCCCCCATATCTAGAAATTTGTTCTAATATATTTAAAGTAAGCTGTCAACCACTTACCATAAGATCGTAATCCGAATTGTCTAATATTAAATGTGATTAATACGCGAATAAACGTAAACTATGGTCGCTTTGCTAAATCCAATTAATATTTAATTTCAAAGTTAGATTTACGATTATTAAATTATCATATATATATATATATAATATATAGTATATATGACAATTCCTATTGGTATTCATTCTTTTGTCACCAAAATTTTTAATGAATATTTAAAACGTCTACGCTCTCTGAAATTGCGAGATTTTATATGATTTAAGAATCATTTGGCAGAAGCCTTTTTATAAAAGAAAGGTAGGTAATATAATTTATAAAAACTGGTATGAAAAATGAGTACAATTTAATTTTTTTTTTTTGATTTTAGACCACAAAAACCATGTGATACATTATGATTCCACAGAGGATGGCACGATAATTGATATATTTTTCAAAAATATTTGCAAATAAGATTTAACCTAATAAGCGCTTATTATTATTAAATCCCCACAACTGGGCTGGATAAAGTAAAGGGAGAAGATAAGGAAGAGTGAGAAGAATAAGAGGATGAGATGTCAATTATTAATATTATACAGAAATTAGGTGTATACCGTTTTCTTTCTTTTTTTTATTTCTTTCTTTTCTATATTTATTGCATTCTTTATTTTTTTTCTTCTCTATTTTGAAGTAAAAATTACAATATTTACTCGTTTATTTAGGAATATAATAAAATTAAATACTGAATAATTACTTTTTAATATCTTATTATTTTTTTACGATCTACAAATTATTTACTAAGCGAGCCTTCGAATTTCGTTTTTATTTTCTTTTCTTCTTTTTAGTTGTTTTTTTAAAATAGAAGTATTTTCATTCAAATTTATTTTTTATAAATCGGTATTTCAGAACAAAAAAGAAATTGAATAATAATTAAAAATAAATCGAAAGTAATAGTTTGGAACTGGAATTCGTATAATCGAGTCAAATCGAAGACCGAAACCGGATCAAATACAAAACCGGAACTAAACCGGGGCATACTTAAAAACCCGAAACTCTCGGGACAAACTTTGGAAATATTCGATATTTCAAATTTGTCGTTGAAGAATTTTGCACAGACACGTCCAGTCCTGTCGATAGAATTTTTTTTTTTAAAAATGGTGGTTTTTTGATTAGGGTCAAATTTTAAAAAAATTGATTCATAAGGGCGGGAACACTATAGATCGGATGAGGGATCTAAAGCTTACCCCCCCCCCCTACCCATACCCATCCTAAAGATATCACATGATGACCATTGCGGGTTTATGGTTGAGGTCGGTTTGCGTATTCACTTGGAAAATATTTATTTTTAAAAAAAAATGGATAAAAAATATAAAAAATTGTTTTTTAAACCTTTACGGGTGAGGCTATCGTCACTAGACATGAGGAAATCGTTCAAATTAGTATCGCGTTTGGAACTAGAGTTGGATAGGGATACCAGCATATCGGCAACCTCTTTTTCGCAAACACCAAAAGCGGGTTCTACAAAATTACAGTCCACGTAAGTATTATTGCAATCTAGGATGTCGCATTTTGAGGAAGTAACCAATGATTCTTGCGTGATATTTGAATCGGGAAAGGTGGCTGCTACGATCAGTCATTTCGTTATTAGGCATAGTTTGAGAAGATGAAAGGTGGTTAGTGGTGGTGGCGATGACAGCTAAACTATCGTCCAAGGGCTCTGTCGAGTCAGTTAATTTAGCGGTAGAAGTTCCGCCACCAATATTTATAGAGGCTACCGATCTAAAGTTCTCAACGCTAGACGCAATGTTTGCCTCAAAAATGATCGGATCCCCGTTATGAACAGTTCCACCGGTATCCAAAGTCGTTATCGATTTGTTGTCGAACCGGATACGAAATAGCTCTTTACTGCTGCTGCTGTCCTTAAGAGCTAAATCCGATGAATTCTGCGGGGTGGGTGATGGGAATAAAGCGTTTTGGCTGTTCTGGTTGAAATGGGTATGACCCACGATCAAATGATGATAGCCATCTCCCGAGTGGTGCTGAACTTGTTGCGAAAACGAGTAATTGGAGGAGTGGTTCGAATCCGTGCGGAACGAAAACAAAGGGGTGGAGGATAGGGAGGAAGAAAGGTTGGATAGGGTAAAGGGAGAAGATAAGGAAGAGTGAGAAGAATAAGACGAGGGGTTGTTAGAATTGCTATTACCACCGCTCAAATGGCGCGAGCAAAAACCCCGTCTTTGGGATTCCTTGGAACAATCGGAGCGAGAACATAGTCGGCGCCATTGTTTACCGTTAAACTTTTTACGCACCCCTTGGGCAGTGACCACAATGTCGCCTTTTGTGTAAGGCGGCTGAGGAGTCACTTCGCGCGTGTTCACCGCTTCTTCTCTACCATCTACATTATCGATGATCTTGGTAGTTGCAAGATTATCATGATTACAATCATTATTCGTGATTTCTTTTCTATCCATGTTATTTAAATTATCGAGTATTGGCTCTTCAATTGTCAATAAAGTGGAACTAGAAGGAACGTTGCTTTCCGAAGCAGAACAAGTAGCGAAGGGTGTGATGATGCGATTCGAATAATAAAAGAGTTCCTCGTGCCAGGGCCATTTGATGAGTCGGAGACTATTGCGTTTGCACCAAACATCCAGCGAATCTATGCGAACCAAGAAGGATAGCGTGTTTCCGTCGAAGGCTATTAGATTTCCTTCTGCGAAGGTATGGGTAGGTCGAAGGGGAGCGGATATCGCGCAGCATACCCTACCTTTCCCGGATTGTATTAGAGATAAAAGCTCGATTATAGATGGCGTCTGATCGCTCACTAGATCGACCGAGTTGTAAAGATCTAGACTATTGACGTGAGAGTAATCGTATGTCAGGGCAATGACTCTCTTTTTCCCCTCAGTATCGTCACCATTCATCGCATATGCATGTGTATCTTGGTCGCATTCCACGCTTATAATGCTCTCAGAAAAGGCCTTTATGGTGCCGGGGAGGAAATGGGAAGATATGGCCGCAGTATTTCCGAAATTACCGTTATTGCGGGCTAGCACTTTGTGGCCCACCCAGCCTCCTTGCTGGAAAATGGCTTCGAGTATATCTCCCATCTCGTTATGCCCATTATGAGCAGGTTGGTGGTCACTTGTCGGCGCAGCCGGAGTTAGGGATGATGCGATACTATATGGGTTACTCGCTGCTGCAATCCCATTGGTTAGGCTCTCCGCGTTGCGATCGTAGAAATTCATTTTTTAAGAAACCCCTTTACACTCGCATTTCACGTTTCGCCATCGTTAGAAAGATTAGGAAGAAGCGTTTTAGCTGATCACGTTGAAGAGAAGGAATTCAAATGAGCAGTACTCGTATATAATTTTAAAAATTTATTACAAAAATAGGATACCGAGAAAATCATTAAAAAATAAAGAAAATATAATTTGATTGGATAATCGAAAAAAAAAATTAATCAAACATAAACAAATAGAATTTATATTCAAAATGTCCGCGTTTGTAAATTTATTATTTTATTTTTCGTAATTTTTATTTTTACTATTTTTCGGAAAGATAAAAAAAAATAAAATAAGTTTTTTTTTTTATTCGTGCGTAAAAAAAATAAAATAAAAGTATAATAATAAAAAAAATGCTAGCTTAATGTATCTAACATTTTTGTTTTTTAAAAAAAAGGATAGATGAAATAAAGCTTTCTTCAACGTTATAAATTTATAGTATACACATTTTATAGGTTTTTTTATTTTCTTTCAATTACGTTATATTATCATTCATTCATTTATTTGTATAAATAAAATGAGTAAATTATGAAGATATGTTTCACTTCACTCCCCCTGGTGGTATGTTATGGGCTAGCTCTGTATGATCTTAAGAATGAAAACATCCTTAAAAAAGGCCAATCCCAATATTATTTCGTTTCTTTTTAGAGAAAGGGGACGGGATAAAATGGACTAGTGATATTGCTTGCGGGTGATCATAAGAACTATAAATAAAATTCTGGCTTTCGTTTCTGAGATAAAGGATAGATGATTTATTTGTAGGAAAGGTGAAATAATTACTTCAACAGATGATAAATAATTATTTTTTGCATATATCTGGCAATACCTGTAGAGTAGTAAATAAAGAAATAATATTTTTTAAAATAATCAATATCATAGTTTTTTTTTTAATATGTGTCCATTTTAAGAGATTAAAAAAGGGAATTAAGTTTTAAATGATACTATGTCACTAAATAAATGGAAGCTAGAATCTAAAAAAATCAATATTCTAATCTAGAGACACGGTTTATTCAATAAATTGAATTTAAAAGTGAAAAGATCGAGCCAGCTATATACGCCATTTTGTAGTGGGAATTTTGACTAAATGGCATTTGCGTTTTGGTTTAAAAAAAAAATTATATTCTATTAATTAGTAAAAATAAATAATAAAAGATAATAAATGAGTCTGTGTGCAGACCACAAAATATGGCGTCTACAGCTGATTACTATACGTGTACAAGTTTAATCAACTAAGTAGTAAGTATACATATATATGATGGCGCTAGCCAGTCCTAAAAAATTTTTGAAAAGGTTTCTCGGCCCGGCCCAAAAAATATTTTTTACCCACAGGCTTCAGGCAGCACTAAACTCTAATATATCAATGTATAAATGGCTTTATAGCTGTATTTAGATCTATAAAAAATATGGTCGATTTGTCGTCTAATCGATTCCAAATATTTTTAAAATACTTCATAGAACTACTTTAAAATTAGAAAAAGATTAATAAAATAATGAAAATAAAATAAATTGTTCCATAAAGAAAACAAAATAATATTGAATACTTTCGAATATAAAAAAAATTCGATCGAACGAATAATGAACGGACCAATTATTCGGCGAATAATTTTTCATAATCATTATTCGTATTCCAAATCGAATAATTCGTTTAAAGCACTAATTTGTTTTAAAACTTGAGTCATGGATCTTCTTAGAATTGGACGCAATAAAGTGAAGGTTTATAAACAAAAATTTTTAACCCAAAATATAATTTTAGAAAACTTCCTTCACTTAAAGCAATGTATTAGATTTAAAAAAATTTTCAAACATATGGTGGGTGATGGACGGGCTAAAAAAATATTTCTTTAAACAATGAAGAGGGGACGGGCGATTGGCAGGTTAATTTTAACTATTTTTTCGGGTAAAATAAGCGGAATAAACTTGCATATATTGAATATTTTATAATATAAAGCCAAACTAGCCAAATATTTTTTAAACATTGGAAGGGTGGGCGGATCAAACAAAATTTATTGATATATGAGAGGGTGAATATTATAAAAAAAAACCCTGAGTGGTTCGGTCGAAAAGTTTAAAATAACAAGTGGTCGGGCTTATAGATTAAAATGTGCCCATTGCAGATTTCTAATATATACTTTTAAAATATTTTTTTTGCTTACGGATAGATAAAATAATGAAATAATAAAAAAAAAAATTAAAACTTCTTTCAAATGAGAATTTCGTGTGATATGGAAAGGATTTAAATTTTTTATAACTAATTGAGCCTAAAGAAAGAATGATTTATTCCTAGAAATGTATAATTATTATTATATTTTCAAATTTACAATTCAAAAGAACCTTTTTACCATAATAAACAACAAACAATGACTAAGTATTTGTTTTACAAGTATAATATAAAAATATATTCATATAATATAATATAGCAAGGTTAGGCGAATAATGTTAAGTCGAGATCCGCACTGAATATTTTTTAAACAGGTTTACCGGTCAATAATTCCCTTCTATTTAATGTCCATTATAATATCGTGTTATTCTTGACCGCCAAGGCCCGACCACTTAAAGTGATATTTAACATCATAGTCAAAAAATATTTTAATTGTCTATCATTTAATTCTCATATGTATTGATAAAAATATTCGTGATACCCCACCCCCCCTCCCCAAACTTAATATTTTTACCCCCCCCCTCAACCGGACCAAGTCCAACCTATTAAGACTGAGTAAATACTATTAAATTCAGTCAAAAAATATTTTAATTGCTTAATTTGTCTATATCATTAGTCTGATAAAATTCAACACAACTATTTTATTATTTATTTAAACCTATTTCACCACCCCCCCCCCCCCTCACCCACCTTCTAAAGTAAGTCCAACCCATGAACACAAGGAGTGAATATTATTATTTCAAAAAATATTTGAAATAACTTCTATTTGATACTCATATTGATATTTTGTGTTGGTACCCAAGGCCTAGACTCTTCTATTAAGAAGTAGACCTCCAATTGGATAGATCCTTTGATTAGCTATCGATCGACACATTTTTTTTAATATAAAAAACGTTACATTAAATTGTATCAAAATGTATCTTAAAAGTACCTAAAAATAGATAAATATTACCTCTAAAATAGTATCAGATGCCGATACTTTTTATAAAAGTATATCTCCAGATACAGACACCATATATTTTGTATATAGACGCTTTAACAACTGTTAACTATATAATGACGCATTTACGAACCTTTCTAAAGTATCGAATTATACGTTATGTCCATTTTTATTTCCATACCCTAATCTCGCCGTGTAATCTTTAAATTATTCACAAATGAGATAAAATATTACAAATCGATGGAGTTACTACAATTTGTAATTCTTATCATTGGGAAGATGCCATTTAGATAGAAGAAAAAAGAAAATTTCTCACATTAAAAAAATAATAATCTCTGCATGTGAATATTGAAATAAAATTTAAAAATTTATATAAAAACCAACTCTTGTATGTCTATATCAATGTCATATAATAGTACCTAGACTAACGATGCATTCATTAAAAGTGTACATCAACGAAAACAGCTGGGGACGCCATTTTGGTTGCCCATATCTTTATTAAACATTTTATATGAGAGGCCAATTTATTCCTAGGTCTGAAGCAAACTTTATTAAAGAATTGTCTGATTATCGAGATAATAAGGAAGCAAGTTATCAATCTAATAGTAGTTTTTAACATGATAATAATTACTATATGGGTTACCAAAATGGCGGGAAAAGTTGATTTGTTATTATATGTAATCGATCTATGCCTGCTGATATTCCCACCTCTGACTAATAATACTTGCATAAACGAACTCATTATTTTCTATATTACTCAACACTAAAAACCAGGGTTGTGAACTCGAACACTGATATTTTATTGAACCAAAACCTCGAACATTTTTTTTTTAATTTAAAGGTTCAGGGTTCAAAAAAATTTGAAACAGTATTGAAAAAATATATATATAATAACATGTAAAATATTTATATAATAATTTTAAAAAACATATTAAATTATTTAAAACATAATTGTTTTATTTTTATTTTCAATAATAAAAAACATGTTTTTTTGAAATCGTTTTTTTAAAATATGAATGTGTCTATTTTATGTAAATTTAAAAATTTTCCGGATACCGAACCGTACCCAACCGAACTTGGTTCAGAGATTACTGAACGGAAATCCGAACCTTTTTTTTTAGAAAGATGGTTCACAGCCTTGTTAAAATCGGTCAGAATCAGATGGAGTCAGAGAAAATGTCTGCTCGAATTCATTCATTCATTTTTTTTAAAAATTTATAAAAACTTTAATATGGGAGACCAAGATGGTGTATCATCAGCTGATTTATATTCAAAAACGTTTTGAAGCGTATTTTAAATGAATGCGTGGTCAACATAAATGATATGCAAAATTGGCGCTGCATTATTATTTTTTGAATAGTTCATAAAAATTTAGTTAAGGTGCCCGCCCCACCCCCGTGTATTTTATTCGGATTTCTTTTATTTTATTGCAGGGTTATGCCTTTGGGCTTAGGGAGCAACGCGACGCTTTCGGTTCTTGTTGTGGATTGGTCCAATAATTAAGCGACCCAATATTTCAACGTGGAAAGGGGGGGGCTTTCACTTTTCTAATTATTATAATACGTATTTATTTAAAAAAAAATTGTATACAACCTGAATATTAGATAGTGAAGAGGAAAAAAAAAGCAAATAATAATGATTAGAGGAAATAATTGTGAAGAATAATTATGATAATTTCAAGAATATAAATTTAACCTACTCCCATTGATATTAAATTTTATATGAAAAACATAAAAAGCTGCGCAATATATATAGGTGCGCGCGTTAAAAGAAAGAAAGAAAGAAAGAAAGAAAGAAAGAAAGAAAGAAAAAAGAAAGAAAGAAAGAAAGAAAGAAAGAAAGAAAGAAAGAAAGAAAGAAAGAAAGAAAGAAAGAAAGAAAGAAAGAAAGAAAGAAAGAAAGAAAGAAAGAAAGAAAGAAAGAAAGAAAGAAAGAAAGAAAGAAAGAAAGAAAGAAAGAAAGAGAAGAAAATAAAAGTAGGAGTTCATGAAAACGCTTGGCATCAAACCTCTTAAAGATAAGAGATATTTGTGATGCTGTGCGTATTTATTATAGGAAAAATATTCCTCTACGCGAAGTTCTCGCGTGTTTTTGAACATCACCCCCCCCCCCCCCAACACGCTCGTAAAATAAATAATCCGATTCGTAAAACTAAACGTGTTATATTTGAAGAGGAGTTTATTACCAAAATGTATAAATAGAAGTCAGAAATAATGGTAACCGGACCCGGTTAGCATTTATAACCCGGTTTTCCGGTTGACTAGAGTAACTATTTTGCCCAACCCTATCCACCAAGTTTTTTTTGAACTAGGTTACATTGACGATGTAATTAGGTAAGATATGATGAATTTGAAATGAAATTAAAAGCTACAAATGTTTACCATTGTATAGCAGTAAAAACAAAATACTCTTTTATTAATTTTTTTTGCTTCATAATAACTAATTATAGTGTTTTTTTTTAAATAAAATTTTACTTTTTGAATTAAATTATTTTTATTTTAGAGAATTCGTGTTTTTTAAGCATAAAATTCATAGGAATGTACAATAAAAAAACACTTTTAAAAATACATGTTTTTTTTAAAAAAAAGAAGTTGTTTTTTTAAAAAACATCAATTATAAATTTTTTATTATTTTTTGGATTCTGGGTTTATGAAAGATGGGAGAAAGAAATGAGATCCATGAATTCATGAATGGATTCGTTCTCTTAGTGTAGTATTATCAATTTCTTTCTTAAAATAAAAAAGCATGATATTTTGACATTTTGCGTAGCATACCATAGCGTGTAAGAAAATATCAAAGTATGATATTTTGACACTTTGCGTGACACATCTTAGGGTTGTCAGAATATATCATATTGTGTAAGACAATCCTATTGTAATAGTGCTCGGTAAATATTATATAAGAACTTTGAATAAAAAAAATTTTTTTTTTTTAAAAAAACTTAAATAAATATTTGCATTAAGGGTGGCATGGTAGGGATATGGATGGGTAAGGGGGAGGGGGTTAAAGTGTCATCCTATTTATATTTCCAAGCAGCTGGACAAATTTATCTGTTACGTATACCTCATTAAAAAAACCTAAATGAATATTTGCATTAAGGGTGGCCATGGTAAGGATATGGATGGATGAGGGGGGGGGGGGGGTCAAAGTGTCATCCTATTAGTATTTCCAAGCAGCTGGACAAACTTGTCTGTTACGTATACCTCGTAAAATAAACTTAAAAAATTTATTCAGCTTGCACTATTTTTTTTTTATAAAATATTAAAAAATCGAAATGTAAGATATTCGAAAGAAATCTATATATTTATAAAAAAGACATAAAATTGGCCTTGAAGA
Organism: Gordionus sp. m RMFG-2023; assembly: GCF_954871325.1. NCBI lineage: Eukaryota > Metazoa > Nematomorpha > Gordioida > Chordodea > Parachordodidae > Gordionus > Gordionus sp. m RMFG-2023. The sequence continues at coordinate 2,857,947 of NC_088779.1, read as the reverse complement.
AAGATAAATAAAATTTTTTATAATAATGGTATTATTCGTGCTATAATAAATTACGCGATTAAAATACTTTAATTTAATAATGATGATGCTGATAACGGTTAATATCTTCTCAGTTAATATAGCAAAAAAAGAGTCTGAGTCAATCTTCAAGACAGCATTCAGAACATAACTAGATAGTCATGGTTAATTTCACTATACTCCGTTAATACAGCAGAAAGAGTTTAAGTCAGTCTTCAGGACAGCACTCAGAACATAACTAGATGGTGATGGTTAATTTCAGAACTCAGTTAATACAGTAAAAAGAGTTTAAGTCAATCTTCAAGACATCACTCAGAACAAAGATGATGGTTAGTATCAGTACTCAGTTAATACAACAAAAAAGTTTAAGTCAGTCTTCAAGACAACACTCAGAACATAACTAGATGATGATAATTAATTTTAGTACTCAGTTAATATATCAAAAAGAGTTTCAGTAAATTTTCAAGACAGCACTCAGAACATACTATCAGTACTTAGGAAAAAAGATTTTAAGTCAGTCTTCAAGACAACACTCAGAACATAACTAAATGATGGTTAATTTTAGTACTCAATTAAGACAACAAAGAAAGTTTAAGCCAGCCTTCAAGACAGCACTCAGAACATAACTAAAGATGATGATGGTTTGTAACAGTACAGAGTTAATACAGCAAAAAGAGCTTAAGTCAGTCTTCATGACAGCAGTCAGAACATAACTAGATGATTATTATTATTTTCAGTACTCAGTTAATACAGCAAAAAGAGCTCAAGTCAGTCTTCAAGACAGCACTCAAAACATAACTAAAGATATGGTTAGTATCAGTACTCAGTTAATACAGTAAAGAGTTCTTATTCAAAATGAAAAATACTTATACGAATCGCCGAACACAGCCCGTAAAAAAAATTTAATTATGAAGAAAAAAATATCATATACTTTCCTCGAGGATATCTTTTTCATTTTAAAAAATTTAAAGCATATTTTCCCGTAGATAAAAAATAACTACGTATTTTTTTTTTCTTTCACTTTTTATTCGTCATTTTATTTTAGAAAAAATAATTAAAATTTGATATAACATTTGTAGAAGTAAATAACAATAATATTAACCTAAATAAATCAGTAGTAAACAATATACAAAAGTTAACCTAGTGGAAATTAAGGGTTTTGGCGAGTCATGGTAAGTAAACTTTTTATACCGTTTCCCATTTTAAAAAAAAAATATGGGGCATGTTTTATCCGGCGTTCAAATTTAAAATCGCTTGTTAAAGGGTTAATTTTACTATAAAATGATCGTTATTCTAACTATAGATCTGCGAATCCAGGCGGTACCTGGGTCGGATCGATTTTTTTAAAAAATTATTTCGGCTCGGGCCGGGTCGGACCTAATATTTTTTAAAAATTTTGGGCCAGGCCGGGCTTGAAAAATTAGACCCTATGCAGATCACTAGTATATAGTTATACGGTTATAAATTGGAAGGATCAATCGAAGCAACAAAAATTTGCCCTAACAAAATTAGCCCGGAGCATGGACCAATATGAATATTTAATAACAAATTTAATTATCAATTTTTCTGGCAGAAAGAAGAGAAAAAAAAGAGTAGAAAACAAAATTTATTATTATAAGGGAAATAGATGCTAATGATTCATTCATTATATAATAATATTATGTAAATGGATCACAAGGGACAAATATAATCATTTGATAGGTCAACGTTTAAAAGATGAACAATTAGTTTTGAAAGGATAAAATAAAATGTTTAAGCTTAAAAATCGAATTCTAAATAACTATTTTAGAACGGAAATAAAGGATTCCTATATTTGGTTTTCAAAAAATAATTTATATATGGTTTTATAAGAATATAAAAGTACTGTAAATAAAAATGAGCCAATTATATTTGGTTTGTCAAACACATCAATCAATAACTTCTATGTTAATATAATGTGTTAAGTTGATGATACCTTTGTTAATAAATAAAAAAATATATATATTTTAAATAATAATTTTTATAAAAAATAGGATGAATAAATAAAAATGGGATCTCTAAATTTCATTCTGATATACTACTAATAGACTATAAGATAGATATAGTACATTATATTAATGCAGATTTAAAAGTGGCAAGGCCATTTTTAGTCAATGTCTAGTCAACCTAATTAAATCTACACTTCAGATTTCCTTCTTGAAATCCTAATATTTGCTCCTTTCTCTAAGCTTGATATTGCAAAGAGATATGGGCAGTTGGATATTCAAACATTTCTTGAGAATTTTGAAAAGGAAAATTGGAAGATAATCTATTAAAAAATCAAATTTAGGGGTAAACGTATGCATCCTTTTAAGTAAATGTAAAGAACTAATTAGAGCAAAAAATAGAATTCTCTATAGTTTAGTTTCATTCATAAATTAAAAATTAATAAAATTTGAATAATTTTATTTTTAAGATTTTATAATAATAAAAATAATTCCAAAATAACACCAGACTAGATTATTAAATTAAATAGTGGTTAACCTTTAAATAAATTTTTCTTCATTAAATTTAAAAAAATTAAAATGTGTTTTGTTTTTAAGTTAGATGAATGTATTGTTATTTGATTTCAATAATCTAATCTTAGGAAATTTGGCTTTTGTACAAACAAACAATAGATTAAAATATTTATTTAAAAATTTGGAGGGGTCTAAGGTAACTACATTTATTACTGGTACAACATTTGGAATATTTTAAAAATAGTGCTAAATTAAGCAAATTATTAAGTATATGGGCATATTACAAGCACCTATATGCTTGTTATTAATTTTGTTACCAGCTTGTACATATTAAAAAAAAGTAAAAGAATGAAAATATTAATATGTAAGCAAAAATAAAAGATATTATTTATAATTAATTAATATTAATTGTTTAAAACATCATTTGTCTTATTCCACATCCCCCTAACCCACCCTTTTAAGCAAAATTCTAACAGGAAGCAACTTTCCAACCAATTTATTTAGTATTCATATTTTTGTAAAATAAATAGGTTACCTTTAATTTTAAAAGGGCATAAAATATCAGTTTCATTCATTTTCCATGATATCTTACTGTAATAACTCAATTCTTACAAGGATGATTGATTATTGATTGGTAGTAATAGAAAATTGTAATAATATAAATATTTAAAGCAAAAAATATAGCTATTTATAAAAAATAATCTTACCATATGGTGATATTAATAAACAATAAAATGAATGAAATGTAATGAGAAAACCAATGATATATATAACTAGTGAAAACTTAAAAACAAACTTAATTCATCCCATTGGATAAACCAAAACATGTGATATTGTGTGCATGAATGATATGATATATTTAAAAGTTAATTAAATTAGACCTAGATTTAAATCTCTGTACAAAAATTATGAATTATAATTCGTTTACCTTACAAAACTACTGTTTTAATATTATTTTAATATCATTATTATCGAGATTTTTTCTAGCCTTGTTTTAAATTATTTTCTTAATACTCCTAATTATTATTATATTTAAATATTTTCCATTCATCATTACCTATTAGAACATTGTAATTCTAATCCGTTTCTGTTAAATAATATTAACTTTAAAAAATTATTTTTTTTTATCCTTAAGTCATTTATGGCGTAACTTAAATATTTCAAATGTAATAAAAATTGTTTCTTTCTTTTTGTTAAAAACAACTTTTTTTATATTTTAAATCAATTTGTTTATAAACTAATATTAAATTTTATATTTTATAAATCAATTTACTTAACAAACTAATATTCAATTTTTTATTTTTAACTTTTTAAAAAAAGATCAATTTATGATAAATTACATTGTCAATATATATAGCAAACTATTTTTGAATATGTGATGATTATATTTTTTTAATTTAAATATCAATAAATTCACGTAATATACGTTTACACCATTTATGTTCTGCCTTGATCTCTGCCAACCTTTTCATGGTGGCAGCGGTGGGATAAAGAATTGAGAATATTTTTTGCAAATCCTTGTTCATAAATTAAACAATATAAGAGAAAATTCAATTTAAATTTTATCATTGTAATTTCTTTTTTGTTGTCCTATAAGTTTATGAAAATGTTTCATCTTAACAATCGCAAAAAATTTATCTAGTTTTAGCTAAAATCATATGAATAGACCAATTTGGGATACTAATAATAAAACAAAGTCCATTGACAAGTTAGATGATTATTTAAAATTTCATGATAGTGAGAATACTCTAAGCTTAATAGGTAATTTACCAGATGAATTATATTTAGTCATGAAAGCAGTGTTTCCAAGAGAGTTAAATTCGAGTTATGATAAAACATTATGTACATTAAAGTGTTTATGTAATTATAAATCGGCTACAGAAATAAAAGAAAATTGTTCTAATAAAAATTTTAGTAAATCTAGTAATGAGAATTGTTATAAAAATAGAAAATTGGATAAAGAAACACATTATTATAAAAGAAATTATAATTATAAATCTTTTAGTATAAAAAAATTAGATATTGAATTAAAACCTTATAAACTAAAAGAAATAAATTATATAATAAAATTTAAAACATTTGTGATTATAAAAAATGATGAAAATATAAATATACCCATAAGATCACATGATGAAATTTTAAAAGAGTATTATGACTGTAAAAATAATGATATAAATCTTAGTACTGAAAAAATTAATGAAACTGAAATAGTTGAAATTCCCATACACAAAAATTTTAAAAAAGTAGAATCCAAATCATTAAAGCTTGACACTTATTTATTTAAAAAAATCAAGAGAGTAGACAATACAAATAAACATTTACCTTATATAATTAATGATAAAGTGGACGAATCTTTCAAAATTAAAATTTTAAATACAATGAAATCTAAATTATGTTTTAAGGACAAACCATGTGTAAGTTACATTGACCACTTTAAAACATTATTTTTATTGAAGATAAAAAAAAACAGTAATTTTGAGTTATTATTTGATTTAAAAAACAAGGGAGTAAAATTTAAAAAAAAAAAATAATAAAAATAATTGAAATTTAATATTAATAAAAAAAAATTATTTAAAATAAATAAATAAAATTGAAATTTAATATCGATAAAAATTATTATATCAAACGCTATTATTTAAAACGCGATATTTATTAAAATAAAACGCGACCAATCAATTCATATTATTTCGATTATTCAACATTTGATTAATTTATTCTACTTCAATTATTCTTATTCAAAATTCGATATTCGTTAAATTAATTCTATTTCGATTATTTGGCGATTCTTATTCAATATTACATATATTCTAAAATTATTCAATAACAAATTATGATAATAATTAACAATAGGATGACAAAGTCGAATCACATACTAAACCGTTTTTTAAAAGATTTGGAGGGAGCAAGGCAATATAAGATTTTACAACCAAAATAACTATCATTTATCAAGACGAAACTATAAAAGATTTTATGAACTAAATAGATAAAACGTACAAAAGATCAACGAAGGGGTTAACGAGCAAGAATGACATACAACTAAATTATAGACAGAGGGCAAATAAAAAATAAAAAAAAAGTGTGAAATGTTAAATAATATTAACTTTAAAAAATTATTTTTTTTTATCCTTAAGTCATTTATGGCGTAACTTAAATATTTCAAATGTAATAAAAATTGTTTCTTTCTTTTTGTTAAAAACAACTTTTTTTTTATTTTAAATCAATTTGTTTATAAACTAATATTAAATTTTATATTTTATAAATCAATTTACTTAACAAACTAATATTCAATTTTTTTATTTTTAACTTTTTAAAAAAAGATCAATTTATGATAAATTACATTGTCAATATATATAGCAAACTATTTTTGAATATGTGATGATTATATTTTTTTAATTTAAATATCAATAAATTCACGTAATATACGTTTACACCATTTATGTTCTGCCTTGATCTCTGCCAACCTTTTCAGTTTCTATCTAAATTCTAAGTCGGATGTGATAACAAAGGAGAGGCTAAATCTTCTCACTTAAACACAGAAGCTTCATAACCTTAACAATCTTAAAGGGATCATGGGAAGGGGGGGGGGGGGTGCTATGCCCCATACCTTCTATTTTGCGGGCCTTTGAGCGTTCAGCCAGCCTTAAAAATATATAATACTTTTTACAGCAATATAGAAATTACATGTATAATTGCATTATTAAACATCAGTGACGAAGCTTCCATAGAAGCACGGGAAGCATTGCTTCCCTTGAAATTTTTCGTACAAAATCTTTAATAAACAATATATGTTCAAAAAAAACTTATCTGCCTTCGCTAAAATTTAATATAATTTTTATTATATTATTTTTATAACGTTAAAAATATTAATATTAATTTTAATATGTTTACTATTATTTTTACTACTTTAAAAAATTTACTATAATTTTTACTAAGTTAAAAAATTAACATGAGGGAGGCAAATTTATTATTGCTTATTTTATTTTTTTTAATAAATAACAGGAAAATCACGCGATAGTATTGTGTAGTTTAATTTAAAAAAATGAGTATTGGGAAAGAAAATGAAAAAATGCTTTTTTAATAAATAAAAAAACAAATTTTTATATTATATTTTTCTTACTTTTTTTAATAAAATATTTTTTATGATGTTTAATAATTGTAATATTGAAAATTTATTAAGATTATCATAGTTGTATAAAAAAAATCTATATCTATATATTGTTTCAAAGGTATCTGTATCTTTTTATAGATACTTTTAAGGATATATTTTGATATACTTTTATTTAACGCTTTTAATTTTAAAAATAAAAATATTTAATTGCAAATTGTATCTCATATGTATGAGGATATAATTTAAATAAATATATATTATAAAAATATTAAGACTAAAATATATATATATATATATATATATTATAAAAAAAGATAAAAATATTATTTCTTTCCATTTATATATGTAGATATCAGTTCAAGATTGTAAAGGATATTTTTTATCATGCAAAGGAATTTATAAATCCTGCTGAGCCATGACGCTAATTAATTATAAACAATACTATTGATGCACAAAATTATTTTAAAATAAATTTTTTAGAATTTTATAAAATAATTTTATAGATATTATGCTAACTCTTTAATAAATAAATTGTAAGTTAAATTTAAAAATATTTTTTTTAATATTTTGAAAAAAACTTATTAAAATATTTATAATCTAGCAATAACTTTTATAATTCGATACTTGATTATTTTACTCAAAAACAAAGAGGAATTTTACTTATTTATGGTTTGACTGTTAAATAAGAATAAAATAAAAATTTCGATTGCTTCCCTAATTGAAAACTTTAGTGTTGTTAATTGGTTGGTTGTGTAAAACCCAAACCCCGGGTTTGGGTCTAAAAAATCGACCAAACCAGCTTTGAGCACGAACCCCGAGCACAGACCCGGGGTTCACGGGTCTGAACCCGAGGTCGGCCTGAGCACATAAAAAGGTCGTAAATTTTTGGACCAAGCAAATTAACAACACTACTTCACGCTTCATCCCTGTTATACAATAGATAATATTGATATGATGTAAATATATATATGAATATAAGCTATTATATTATTTATATATTATTAATTAGTGTACTCGTTAATTAGATATTTTTTATAATGATTATATATGTGTGTAAATATCGGGTGGTAATGTTTTACTGCCTAACATTATTCCTAGAATGTATCCGAATCTTATTATTAATTGTTGTATAATTTGTAAAAAAAAAAATGGCCGGAATGGATGAGTTATAAATTATATTATTGATATGTGAAAATATCCCACATATTAAACTTTTTATATTAAAATTTGCAAACTTTGAATTAAAATTTCATATTTTTTCATTTATTAAGCATTCATTCATACTAATACTAGAATATAAATAGGCAAAACAATACAAAATAATTTGGTAAGTTAAAGATAATATTTTTTAATACAAAATATTTAGCTATTTATAACAGTATAATGTATTTGCGATTGCAGAATATATATATATATTATAATTTATAATATCAAAGAGCATTAAATATCTGTGATTTCGAATACAAAAAAATTTTGCCGTATTATAAAAGTGATAAAAAAAAATATTCCTTTTTTTCCTTTATTGTCCAAATTACCTTTATACAAATTATTGCTAGCGAGGCTTACCATCCTCATCAGAAAGTATGCTTATATTTAATTACATTAAAAAATTTTATACCATAAGAGATAACTTTGGAGAGCCTCACATATAGCTTCTATTTTTTTACAAATACAATATCTTGTATATAAATTAATTTACCTATTTTCTTTCTCTTAACATTTTTGCTTTCAATGTTTTTAAAAACTGTATTTTAAATGTACTCTGTTCAACTCCAACTCTTTCATCGCCTCATCTTCTATTCCCATCGTCATATCAAAATCCCTAGCTTTTTTTTCTTCATTATCTACATAAAATAAATGAGTAAGTAAAATATGTTTTAACTCAATAAACTTTGTTAAAATCCAACTCTTTCATTCTTATTATTCTTTTGGCTAAAATATTATCAATATTTATTTGCATTATTTAAATCAATCTCTTCTTTCTTCATTATCTAATATAAAATAAATGAGTGAAGGATGTTTTAATTAAAATTATTAGAGTTTTAACAAATTAGTTACGTATATTGGTTTGGAATTTAGAAATTCTCTTAGTTAAGGGTATAGTAAATTTCATTTAAAAATGAGTAATGTAGTTTATTAGTGATCTTGAATTTGGCTAACACAAACACATTATTAAATTAATATTTTCAATCAATCAATGATTATATTTATTTAATTAGGGTTATAAAATAATTTAAATAATAAAACAATTAGGTTTCAGCTGCTAATGCTTGATTTTGATTGCTATTTAGGCATTATTATTACTATGTCATATTTAATATCGAATTTCAAAAACTAATAAATTTTTAATATGTAAATAGAATATATAATTCTAAAATAATACTATACTTATAAATAATATAAAATATTATAGTGATATTGATATACCTTTTTTAACACAGAATTAGATTGCAATTGTTAACATAGTGAAAATATAATTTATAGTATGAATTTAATAATTAAAATAACACTCATTTAATAAAAATTCTTGTAGTCTTATTAATTTTTTAAAAATAATATCAAATCTATATAAAATACATAATAAATGTCAAAAAAATATTCAGGTAGCTATCAAAAGGGGGCTGGGATGGGGGGGGGGAGATTCTCTCACCTTCAGAAATTTCTTGTTCTAATAGATACCATTTTAATCTAAATAATTTTCCTCTATACACATCCCAGGCGCCTCTCTAAAAATATATTGAGTATATCACTATAAACAATTATATGAAAGAAAAATAAGATCATTTTTGAAAATAATAACCATATTTTCAATTTCATTTTTAAATCAAATATTCAAAGCGTTTAAAAAATATATATCTAAAAAAAATATATTATAACTATTAGGCATGGGGAGGGGGGCAAAAGAAAATTCTTTGAGCTAATAAAAACCTTTGCCACATCTCCCTCTATCCCAAAAATGTTTGCATATATCTTAAAAAATAATCTGAAAGAAAGAATATAAAATTTAATAATCTTTTAAACTAAAAATTATGATTTTTATATTACTTATGGAAATATTTTTAACCTAGATTATGGAACGTTTATTGAATCCTAAACTGTTGCTGAATACCTTTCAAACTTTGCTATCCCTATCTCCATAGTGAATATCTCGGGTGAAATTATAGGTAAAATTTACTATTTATATAAGTTTTATTTGAAAGATATGGTAGGAACTGGATAGTATTTAATTGCTGAATATTCGTATGCAAGCTTAGAAAGAATGGGCATTAAGCCTTATAATGCATTGTGCACTTTTTAAACACACATAAATAAACTTTTCCAAACATTACAAAATTATTTCAAATTTTAGCATGCCTCCCTAATTACGACATATACTGATAAAAGCACTTTCTCGAATTTACGATACAAACTAATAAAAATATATTTCCTATTTGTTCCAGGCTTTAGCTTATTTTTTTAATATCTATCTTGGTAATCAATTTCCTATATTTTAAATAATGATAATACGTTGTTTTTTTTTAACTTAAAATTAACCTTCAATTCTACGAAAATATTTTATAGCTATATATAGGCATCGGGCAAAAGATTAGTCAACAGGGGATTCTGAGGGGCTTCGTCTCTCAGAAATTTATTAACCCCCCTCCCATCTTTTAGGTAAATCCTGGCTTTAACATTTGTATAATAGGAAAAATAAATTTAATAAATTAATATAAAAAAATATATATTCAAAATTATATTAACTAAAATACTAAAAAAACCTAAATGGAAGGGGGTGGGGATGAAATGAAAAGTCATAGTGACTGGTATAGAGCCGAGGTTTAAAGTTAAATATACATATCTCTAGAGAGACATTTTTTGTCTAAGGTATAAATTTACTTTTGGATCTCCAATAATTGTTGTTGGCTTTTAATTAAAGTTATTAAAAATAGGATCGTTTTTTCCGCCTAAGTTCCCTAATGTAGATAGTAATGAAAGGTATAAAAAAAAATAGTTTTTCTGTTTGGGATTATTTGTTGCGTTGGGGTGATTCGGCAGCCGCAATAGATGCCTATTGTGCGACAACGCCCTTGATACTCCAAAAAATAACATTTAATCCCTAATAAATATTTATTATCATTAGATGGGCCATCCATACCATATTCGCACACCTTATAGTCTCATGACCTTATGAACTAAAGATGTATCTAGATACACATTAAATTCCCTAAGTTACATTAATTATACAATTAAGATACATATGAACCTAAATTCCTTTGTCACACACACCCTAGCTTTCTTCAGGGATCTGGGACATCGCAATACATCGAAGACCGAAAATACAAACGAAAGCTTTTACCTTATAAAATAGAAAATATCAATTTATTGATTCGACCTAACTACCTCCGTTTTTTCGTATTCTCCGTTGATGTCGTTTTTATTAATGAAACTAGTGTTGTTAAACGCCTCGTTTTGAGCTGATTTTTAAAAACGGCTAACTCAATATTTTAGCAAGAAAATATTGCCTAAGCCTCAAGATTTCGATGATATATTTCTAGACCTTTGTTCCTTCTATGAGCAAAATCTTCAGGCCTGCGTAATATTTTTCTGAATGAAGTATTGAGTTAGCCGTTTTTAGAAATCGGCTCAAAATGAGCCCGTTTGACAACACTAAATGAAACACAAAGTTCTAATAACTAGCATATTTTTATTTATTTTTTTATTCAAATAAAAGCCTTAATTTTATATAAGAATATTCATTGTCGTTTTCTCTTGAACATTTTTAATAGTCTTTTACGTATATTTGTGAATATCCATATACCTAACTGCCTCATTGATATTGAAAACCCGCTCACATCGATAAGGATGAATTTTTCTATCATATAGTTTATATTTTTATATAAGATAGTTTATATAGATAATCAAAACTTCTATTTTTTAAAAATATATTTTTTGAAAAATTGTGAACAAGGTACTGATATAAGGTGTTAAAATCATCTATTGTGATGTAAAAATTTTTTATATAAAAGTTATCCGATCTGTAGAAATTTTTTAAACCACATATGAATAAATATATTTATATTTTTGAAATAAAAAAAATCAACCATTAGAAATTAAGTGTTCTAGAAGAAATATCAAGGGGATTCGCAGAAACCCAGGGCTCATAATACCTCAATTTTCTCTACTTTTAAATTTCTAAACGGTCCAAATCCAAAAAATTATCCTTGATACTTATACTTGAAAGTATCAAAAAAAAATTCATCGTGATGTTTACACTCATCTCGACCACATAAAAAATAGAGATAAAAAATATATAAATCATCTTTTACACAAATTTTTCTAAAATTTACTTATAAACCTTCATTATAAAATTCCCATTATACTTTTATTTCTTCTTTTAAATTAAAATAGAAACAATATCGATTTACAATAGGAAAATTACAACAAGATGTTATACCTAATGTATTTATATTATATACAATTAAATTGGCATAATATATCTCCAAGAAAGTTTTATTTCTTTTATAATATTCCCCAAATTAAAATACACAAAGATTAAGTATAAAAAATTGTACTTTAATACTTAAAAAAAATAGATTGTTAACGTATTTATTGATGTCCAAACTAGAGTTCAAAATATCCCTGGCAAGAGGTTAAGCCCGAAAGGCAGTTCTTTTTACTCATTTTTTTTATTATACCAAATGAACTTTATACAACTCAATATTTTTTTTTAAATTAAAATTTATATATGTTAGAGCCAATATGTTTCTTCTGGCAATTTGGTTCTTTAGCAACTTTAATTTATTTTTTGAGCGCGTTTTTAATAATATAAAAATCTGATTTACCGTTAATATATGCCGTCATATTTGGAATACTTACCCTACGAATTTCAGACAATTTTTTTATGAACTTTTAAATTAATATAATTTTTATTAAATTTTTTATTTTTATATAAATTACAAATGACTTAAAGGTTAACAAACAAAATTGTCTACAATTCATAAGATAGGTATTCCAAACATGACGGCCTAAATTTCCGGTAAAATCCGAAATTCAAATTTAAATTGAAATAATAAAAACTAAAAAATATGTTAAAAAAAAATATAATCAAAGTCCTCTTTGATTTAAGAATTATTTTAAAATAATTTTCATGATTCATGGCAAGATTTTATACATCTTCAACAATCGATTCCATTGTCTCTAATCTGGATTCAAATGTTTTCCACACTTTTTTTTTCTAGAATTTTGAGCCACAAATATTTATTAAAAACGGTATAGGATTATTATTATTTATTTATTTATTTATATGCCTGTTTATAAATTTGTATATGAATTTAAAGAATTGCGATTAAACTAAGCACAATAGCTCAAGGACTAAATATTTTTTTAAAAAGGTTCCAGTTACATTCCACTTTCATTTTGCGAGTACCACGGGGTCTTTTTCGAAAGTTACAACTAAAGATTCCCTATTTTTCAACTATCCGATACTTTACATAGAAAGGAAGAAAAATGATATAAAACTTGATAAATGAGCCGAAGAAGGAAATAGATATATTACAGTAGAACCACGGTCCAACTTTTTTTGCGGGTTCAAAAATAAAACGTAATTTTGCGTGAGGTTAAAATGGATGAATATGCATTTTACATTTTAAGAAAGAGAAAGTCGCCATCAAATAAGAACATAAGTAGATAAACTGTAAAAGGCACACAAGTATTAAAAACACTGGTAAGAACCTTCACTTCCTACTTTTGCAACAATGAATAATACTTTAATGGCATTACAGAGCAAGTGAACTAGCGAAACCCAAATTAATTCTGTTAAGGATCAAAATCTCCTTGTTTTAAATGGTAGTTACGTTTCCGTTTATCACGATGCCTCATATTCACATGATGACTTAATAATAGACAATTGATCTGGATCTTTTATAATTATCATTGAGGAAGTCTGATTCTTCTTACATGTCCCCACCGATTAGAACTTTCGTATTAATGAGAAAGAACTGTTTGCAATCATGTCACTGGTTTTGATATGTAATATCAAAAATTTTTACTGAAAGTTTTAACGAATCCAGAGCCTACTTCGCAATGTGGAAGGGGAGAGCGAAATCTCCTTGGAATAATTATTAAACATCATTGATATGATATACTTGTCGTTAGCCAAGGTATTCAACGGATTCTTAGACATAAAAACCCTGCAGATCCAGAGAATGAATAAATAACAGTAGATGACAGAACCACTAAGTGAACACTATGTAACTAATACTTTAACTACCATTTGTGTTTATAATATAGCGTAGGCGTAGCCAGAAGGCGGGTGAATGCCTTCCCCCATTCAGAAATATATCACTTTCTGTTTATGCTTTATAAAAATATCCTCCTTAGCCCCATTTCCAACCCCCCCCCCCCCCCCCTGTCCCCCAAATATATAGGTATATATCTTAAACAATAATTTGAAAGAAAGATTGTAAGTTAATCATTTTTTTTAAACTAATGACTATACTTTTTTGGAATAAAAAATTTACATATAAAAAAGACAGTTTATTTTTTGATACCATCTCTTGCTTGTAGTAAATAAGACAATTGAATGATTTTACATATATTTTGATATTGATATGCATAACATAAGTATTATGTTTATAATGTAATGTATAATGAATTAAGGTATTTTTTTAATTATATGTTTTATAATGATTTTATACGTATAATATATAAGTAAAATATCCTATTAAGGGTTATTTACCTAAAATTTATGGAGATATTATTATTATTTTTTTTTGTATGTATCTTTTTCAGTAATTGCTTGACTCATAGACTACGCCTATATAGTGTATTATGTTCACGAGTTAATTACAATCTTTGAATTAAATTATAAAATATACAATACCCACCAATAACATAATTAAAATGATGTTGATATTTTAAAATATTTAATAAACTATATTAAACAATGTTGCCGTTTCTGTTGTTCCGTGTTTTATTGTTGTGTTTGTTGTTCCGTGTTTTGTTGTTGTGTTGTTGCATGTTTTGTTGTTGTTGCATGTTTTGTTGTTGTGTTATATTGTGTGTTATGTTACTGTTGTTGTTTTTACATAATTCAGGATAGTAGAATTCTTTTTTATCCCTTAAGAAAATTCGAAATTACGAAATTAAAATATAAACAAATATATTAGAGTTTTATGATATTTTTTAAAATATTTCATCATTTTTTTGTCTTGAAAATATTATAAAAATTTAATCCTTTATTATATGTAATCTAATTATAAATTGAAATGTCTGGTCTATCGAATTATTTGGAATTTATCTAAAATTATTATTAATTCAATTTTTTTACAAAAACAAAATTTTTCATGGTTAAAAATTTTTAAAGGAAACTAAAATAATAATTAAATAAAGCATAAAAAATATGTGATTTCATATCGATTTTACACTAGTGATATTAAAAGGCTAATTTGAGCCTGAATAACGGCTTACTCAGTATTTTATCATTACGCAGGTTCTAAAGATCTTGCTCATCAGTGGTACAAAGGTTTAGATATCTATTTAGCGAAATCTCAAGGCTAAAGCTACATTTTTCAGGTTAAAATATTGAGTTAGCAAAATCATCGCTCAAATCGAGCTTATAAATAACACTAATTTACTTGTAAATTATTAAGGATTTATTACTTGGATAATTTGTGCTGTTTACCATTTATGCATACGGTGTTTTTGAAGAGCATGGTTCCATCTTCCACGAATTCTTCGTATGGGTGCAAAATATATTCAGCTCTAGTTTTTTTATTTCTACATCTGGATGATTCGTTTTTTGGAAAATGTCTACATCTTTTTTTACATTTAAGTTCGCACGATGCTTTGTCTGCAAAAAAGTTAATTTAAATTTTATTAAGAAGAATCAAATTTTTTTTTCTTTGAATGGAATATATCACAATTGTTAAAGTATCTAAATACATAAATGTTGTTTGTCTGTTTATATCTAAATACATTTTTAAGAAAAACATGTTATATACATCTGTATCTAGATAGATTTTAAAAATGTCTCTTAACAACTCTAGGATATATGTTAGAGGCAATGTGTTATTATAATCATATATTGAGCAGATTTTTAATAATTCAAGTAACTGATTTTACCTGAAATGTATTTAATGATGCTTGGAATCCAATAATAAGAATTTTAGACGATTCTGCCATGAACTTTTGAACCTAATATAATTTATATTCGTTTCTTCCAAATATTTTTTTAATATTAAATGACTTCAAAGGTTAACGACAAAATCGCCTACAATTCATAAGCATAGAATATTCTAAACATGCTAAAATATATTTCTGGAAAAAATAAAAAAAAAACACATTGTCGCTAACATATGGTGATCCATGACAAATCAACGAAGAAAAAGACTATTTTCCACCCCGATCCTCTTAGATTTTTTAAAAATTTAGCTCCTAGTTAACAGCTGATGAGAAATGGGCCTCCTCTAAATGTCGGAAAATAGGGGTATTTTTGTCAAAATGCACTCCATTTAATTTTAAATATCTTTAGATATAAAGACTATTTTCCACCCCGATCCTCTTAGATTTTTTTAAAATTTAGCTCCTAGTTAACAGCTGATGAGAAATGGGCCTCCTCTAAATGTCGGAAAATAGGGGTATTTTTGTCAAAATGCACTCCATTTAATTTTAAATATCTTTAGATATAATAGAGCTAGAAGCGTTATTTAAATATCTTTCCTAATGGGCATAGGCCTTTATACTTTATATAATGTTAAATAATGTTTTTAAAAAAAAAATTTTTAAATGTCAAAAAACCGGAAATGGATACCCCGGAAATGATTATTAAATCAAACCGACATTTTTTTTTCTCTCTTTTTTAAAAACGGCTAACTCAATATTTTATCCGGGAAAATATTATACAATCCCTAAGGATTTGGCTCATATGTGGCACATAGGATTGCACATCTACTGGCAAAATCTTGACGCTTAGGCAATATTTTCCTTAACTTTGCCAGCCGTTTAACAACACTAATTGTAGCTATCAAATATTTTATGTTTAATAATTTAAAAGAAAAATAATTTATGATCTGAAAAGTTATTATTTTAATATTTTTGGAATTAATTTTCTATACAATATGAAAATAATTTAACATTATTTTTCACGAGTGCTTATTAAGAGTTATGAAACATTTTGTATTTCCGGGAATGAGTTTGGCCTTTTGAACAAGTTTCATATTCATTATCTTATATTTACGCATAAACAATTTCAGCGATATTTAAATAGAATTTAAATGAATCTAAGGTGTTTAATATTTGATTCTCATATGAATGCTTGGTGATGTTTGCAATGGGCTGTTACCCAAAAATGACATTTTGCTTTGATTTCAAAATCAAGTGCTTAGATTATGAATTTTATTCTTTATATTGAGTATATTACACCAAAAGGAAAAAAAAATAACAATTTTTGATAAATTTTAAAATTTTTTGATTTTTAGAAAACTAAATCATTTAAGTTAAAAAAAAAATTGGTCTTTAAATCTGCAAGTTTATCGAAGCTAACTTTTATATCAATATGAATTTCTTTAAAATTAGAAATATAATTCCTCATGATTGCATAAAATGAGAATTTTTCTTCTGGTTATCCTTTTTAACCTACGGGTGATACCCAGGTATGACTCTTTGGAATCATGAAATTTTCCAATAATATCTCTATAATATAGTCTAAATAAACACTTCCAACTCCCTTTAAAATATTTGGATTAGCAATATTTTTTCTATCCACCCATGGATTCATTCCTAGAGAATTCTTCTTATTTTTAGGTTTCCAAGAATTTGATAAAACCATTATAATTATCTGATATTTTTTTTTTCCATCTCGAGAAATGTAATTTATATGCAAATTTAATTTTCAATTGCTTATTGATTTCACCATTCATCATTAATTTTAAAATTTTCAAAACTAATGTTTGGGCCAATCATCCAAGGAAGTGGATCCTCCCCACTTCCCATCCATCTTATTTAATTTTTCTTTATTTTAAAAAAATATGTAAAATAATAAAAGATTTTGGCTTAAATATAATTACAACAAATATTTACAATTTGACTCAATTGATTAAAATGCCATATTCTCTCCCATAAACCAGATCGCGTCTCAATTTTAAAACTTTTCAAATTTATTAATTATACTTTTATATCTATAAGTTATGGAGAAAAAAAAAATTTGAGACAAAGAAAAACACCGATTAGATTTAGTGATCATTTCCGGTTTTCTATTTCCGGTTTTTGATATTTTTTTTTTTTTAAAAAAAAAAATATTAAACAATTATCATAATTATAAAGGCCTATACCATTTAGGACATATTATAGAGACATTCAAATGAAGGCTTCTAGCTAAATTATATCCAGAGATATCCAAAAATTGGAAGAAGAAATTTTGCTCAAAATGCCACATTATTTTTGACCTTTAGAGGGTCAGTATCTCAGCCACTTTTTGGAGTTGGAGTTAAAATTTTATTTTATTTTCTTGTTAGCGTCAAATGTGTTTTTTTTCTTCCGGTAATGTGTTATTTTTTCAATTTCAAGTCATTTTTTTGAGCGCGTTTTTTTAAATTTAAAAAAATCTAATTTTACCGGAAGTGTATGCCCTCATGTTCGGAATACCTACTACCTTATAAATTTCAGACAATTTTAACCACAAACCTTCGAACTTAATATATTAGTTTTTCCATAGATTTTTTATAAATATAAATTATGAATGACTCAAAAGGTTTAAAGGAAAAAAAATTGTCTACAAATTCATAATATAGAATATTTCTAAAGATGCTGAATATACATTTCCGGTAAAATCAGATTTTTAAAATTTAAAAGAAAAACGCGCTTAAAAAAAAAGAGGATTTAAAGTTGTAAAAATAATCCATTTCCGGAAAAAAAAACACGCGTTGACGCTAACATAATCATATATATTGCAAACTCTAAGTTAAAAATATTTTTTTTAGAAAAATCTGAGGGGGTCGGGCTTGAACCATATATCAATTTGTCATACAAATTTCACTCCATATATATAATTAAATTACCTATAATATGAACATATGGCCCTATTTTATCGGACTTGTTATAAATTCGATTGCATTTTTTAATATTTGCCACGCGGGCTTTTCTTGATCCATCCTAAAATGATTTTTTCAATATTTTATTTTACGTATATACTATAAAATTAGAGAGAAAGTTTTAATTTTTGATATTGGTTTATTTTTAGTGACTGGCAAATCCATGACTCCCCTTCCCCCCCCCACTTTTTATTTTAAACTAGTGTTGTTAAACGGCGCGTTTTAAGACCGATATTTTTTTTAAAAACGGCGAAACTCAATATTTCCTCCAGAAAAATATTATCCAAGCCAGAAGAATTTTGCAAGGAACAAAGGTTTAGAAACCTATATCGTAGAAATTTTGAGGCTTAGTTAATATTTATTCGGGATAAAATATTGAGTTAACTCTTTTAAAATAACACTACTCCTTATCCGGCTCGGAGATAATATGTTAAAATCCCGGGAAAGGCTTAAATATATTGTTCGGGGGGGGGCCAATATAATAATAATGGAAAAATAATCAGCTGTTTATCTTAAATATATCGGTCTATATTTGATCCCTTTATTTGACAATTTGATGGTGTATCAAAAAAAGAAAAAAGGGGGGAGGGGTACATTTGTTCTAAAAGAAACGGAGAAGGACGTTTACAAAGAATGTCTACTTTTAAGTGATGCAATAAAATTGTTCAAAAAATCAATATTCAAGATGAAGAAATTTTTTTAAAAAAAATTCCCTTGGCCGAGTTCCAATGACATAATAATAATACCTAAGATTGACGAGCATTCATAAAAATGCATTTGAAAGGCGTCGTTGAATGCAAATCAGCTGGACCCGCCATTTTTGGTAACCTTTATAGCAATTATTCTCATGTTAAAAATTATTATTTGATAACTTGCTTTCTTATTATCTCGATGATCAGGCAACTCTTTATGCGTCCAGACATAAGATTGGTCACTCGTTTAAAATTTTTAATAATGATATGGGTAATCAAAATGGCGTTGCCAGCTATTTTCATCGATGTAAACCTTTAATGAATGCATCGTCAGTCTACAAATAAAAAATCTTAACCTAATCCCCAATATTACACCTCAAAGTCGAGCCTCCCAGTGCTGGTCACATGACGGCATTATTTATAAAAAAAATTTCCGGGCCGAGATTAAAGATACGAATAAATTACAAATCCTAGCAATGACTCAAAAGGTTTAAACTAGTGTTGTTAACGATTCGTTTTGAACCTATTTTTTTAAAAAAAACGGCTAATTTAATATTTCACTCAGAAAAATATTACGCCAAGCCTGAAGATTTCGCTCACAAATGGAACAAAGGTCTAGACATATATCATAGAAATCTCTAGGCTAACTCAATATTTTTCTGGCTAAAATATTGAGTTAGCGGCACACTAGTTTAAACGGCTAAATTATTAATAATTCGTAAGATAGGTATATTCTAAACATACTGGATTATATTCCCGGGAAAATCAATTTTTTTTTAAGTTTCAAAAAAAAAGGCGCCCAAAGTCATGATCTAAGGTTGAAACGAATTTGCCGCTAAGATATCTAAGTTAGCGGGGCAACGTGTTATTTTTTTTCAACTTTAAATCATACTTTTTTGAGCGCGTTTTTTTTAAAATTCTAATATCTAATTTTACCGGAATATATATTATAGCATGTTTAGAAATACCTATCTTTTTAGTGTTGTTAAACGGCTCGTTTTGAACCCATTTTTAAAAACGGATAACTCAATATTTTTGCCAGAAAAATACTGCGCATGCCTGAAGATTTTGCTCACAAATGGAACAAAGGTCTATAGACATATATTATAGAAATCTCGAAGGCTTAAGCAATATTTTTTTCTGGCTAAAGTATCGAGTTAGTCGTTTTAAAAAAATCGGCACAAAATAAGCAGTTAACAACACTAACTATCTTACAAATTGTAGACAATTTTGCCGTTAACCTTTGATTCATCTATAATTTACATTTAAAACAAAATATATGGAAAGTACTACTAATAATAAAATTGTAATTGGTTCAAAAATGTTCGTGGCGAAATTGGCCCTAAATTTTTTTAGAGTAGGTATTTCAAACATGATGGAATATATTTCGGATAAAATCAAAGTTTTAATATTAATAAATCGCGCCCAAATAAAATAATTTTAAGGTTGATGTTGGAATACAGCATCTTTTCTTCTTTCTTTCTTTCTTTCTTTCTTTCTTTCTTTCTTTCTTTCTTTCTTTCTTTCTTTCTTTCTTTCTTTCTTTCTTTTCTTTTTTGCCGCTAAGAATATATATTTACGGATCATTCCTATTCCTAACAAATCATTAATTTCATATTTTTTCCCAATTTCCTTTTTTGAAACTATTCTACAAAAGAATAATAATAAAGACCCAACAAAAAATAATTTTCGAAGAAAAGGAACCTTAGAATAAAAATGCAAATATATAACCGAACCGAAAAGTGGTCCTAAAAGTTATCTTAATAAATTTGTTGCCAGCATTTGGATTAGAAAATTGAAAAAATAAATAATTTAATCTCAGGGGGATTGGTAAAATATCTGATTCTCTTAACTCTGAATTATATCATAGCTTAATAAATCTAAAATAAAGTATTATATATATATAAACGGTCTGTCCTTCATTGCATTTCAAATATCTGTCGCTGCAGGCCCACCTGAATCAATTAAAATATTATGTTTTTTTTTAAGGATTAGTAAATATGAAATATATCTTATAACGTAATTATTTTTATTTTTATAATTTTTAAAATACCTTTTCTTTCGTAAATGGTAGTTGATGCGAAAAATCTCTTCGATTGGAACCGATCCTTAAAATAAGGGCGAACTAAATATTTTAGCCAGGAAAAAAAATATTGCTAATCTCGAGACTTTCGCTAAATTGATGACCACACCCTTGTGCCATCCTTGAGCAAAATCTTCAGTTTTGGATTTCTGGATAAAATACTGAGTTAGCAGTTTTTGAAAATCGGTTCGAATTCGAGACATTTTGCAACACTTATATAACTATACAACAAATGTATTATTATACATTTTTTTTTGTCAGAGTATCTATAATGAGCTCTCTGGTAGTGCTATACCCTTTAACTAACCTTGCTAAAAGAGTTACTTCTAAAAAAAAACTTACCATTTAGAAAGCATGGCAAAAATAAAGACTTTAATTATTACAGAGACCCACAGGTCCGGCCCTATCGGCCCGGAGATACAAAGGCCGGGCCGGGCCTGGAAATTTTTTTGAAAAAAAAATATCCGGGCCAGGCCTTATATTTTAAACCAATTATTTGAAATCGCCATTATTAGCTATAAAAAATCAAAAATAAATGCCGGGGTATGCAAATGGTACCTTTGAAGAGTCTCTGAATTATTATTTAGCAATTTTTTTAAAAAATTAATTGCTTCCACTTTGGAATAGAGATCCTCAAAATCTGAACTAACCAAAAAAAAAAAAAACTTAACGACCAAATTTATGGTTTTGGGGCGATAGTTGAAAGAAAGAAAGAAAGAAAGAAAGAAAGAAAGAAAGAAAGAAAGAAAGAAAGAAAGAAAGAAAGAAAGAAAGAAAGAAAGAAAGAAAGAAAGAAAGAAAGAAAGAAAATTTTATTAAAATTATAACGGGCCGAACCGAGCAAAATATTTAAGCGATATTAGGTGTCCGACCCTGACTAAGAACCATTTTTTTTTCAAATTTCCAGGGACCGTTTCAAGGGATGGAGTCATGCTGATCCCTTGTATGGTATAGCACATTGAAAATATTTACTTAGAAAGGTGTCGCTAAAAAACATTTTATCAACCAATTTTAATAGGTGGTGGCTACGTTTAAGGGTTCTTTTACATTTTGTGCAATACATTTTTTTTATATTAAAAAAGTGAGTTACAAAAAAAAAATAGGGATAGAATTATAAATATTTATATAATATAATACTATTATTATTACTGAGCTATTTCTAAAGTACACTCCATCACCTGGAAAAGCATTCCGAAACCCGTGCAATTTCCGGTTCGATTCCATGTCATAACCCCGTTCTCAAAGGTATTATTTTCGAGACAGATACTAACGTTGCGCCTTATTTTCACTTTAAAATAATAATTATATATATTTTTGCCAAATTAGAAATTAATTCATTTTTTTTAAAAAAAATATTATTTCCTTCCCGATATTACTGTGTTTCGTTAAAGGTAGGGAGTAATGCTTATTGAAAAGCCTCAATATGACCGATTTTTAAGAAACGGCTAAACTTATTATCTTAGCCAGAAAGATATTGCCCAAACTTCAAGATTTCGCTTAGATGTCCAACCCTTTGTGCCATCTATGAGTAGAAAAAATATTCAGGCTTTCATTTTAAAAATAGGCTCAACACTGAACTAGGGATAAAAAGGCAATAATAACCAAAAATTATTTAATTTTTCTTCTCCAATTTTCCGCATCCCATAGTCAAAAATAAATAAATGAAAAGGAAAAAAAATAAAACTAAAAAATAAAGAAATAGTTTTAAAAAAAAATACAAAACAAAATGTCCGAAATTTTTAGGGTTATATTTAAGGTTTCAAATATAGTTGGGTAATGACTAAATGTTGTCAGCTAATTCGGCTCAATCTTCAGTGGCTTGCCGGAGAAAATCCGTTAGCATTTAAGGCGCTCTAATTGTATATCGGTTTCTCCCAAATTTGAGCCGCTATCTTTTAAGAAAAAACCCCGACACCAAAGTGACGAGTTATCGGGTAAAAACTTTGTTTAAACCGATTTTCTAACCGGCTAAAAATTGGCCCTAAACGGCTAAAATAAATACGGTAATTACCGAAACTATAAGTTTGCTAAACCCTAAATGATATTTACTTTACTGGTATAATTATCATTAATTATTTTAAACAAAATTCCTTATTATGACCAAAAAAAATATGGGCTAAAAATTGGTCTAAACGGTTAAAAATGTGGTAATTAATAGTTACTAAGCCCTAATTATTACTCTACTGGTTATCATTGATTATTTAAAATAAAAATCTTATAATATACATGGAATAGAGTCTTCGGTGACAGAATCAGCTTTGTCGTAAATTATTTCATCAGTTTTCCGATAACACTCATCACAATCCCCCTTTAAGGTGTCCTCTTTGGCTTGCTCTAAAGAAAGTTAAATAAAATAATGATAATATAACATAAAAAATTTACCCATCAGACCAACAAAAACTGATAGGATGATTCCATAGATGATCATCGATTTATAAAAGAAGAAGCCAAAAAAATAAAATAAAATGATATCGTAAATTGGAATATTAAAAATAAAATAATTATTTTGGAGATTATTGTGGTGTATTATATATATATTTATTTTTTAAAAAAAATTATTAATTTTGGTAAACAAATACCTTGTTTTTTGTTTTTTTTAAAAAAAATATATTATTATTATTAGTCACTGTACTACTAATTATTTGATTGAGAGTTTACTGTGTCTCTGGAGGAAACTAAGCCTAACACGTAATCATGATCAGGGTTTTAAAACCGGAAATTGAACCAAGGGACCCTTCTGGGGCGAGGACCATGAAGCCAGAATCTAGAACCCTCTTATTTTAAAAGATATAGAAAATAGGTAAAATTTCCAGGAACCAATCAGGTGCTCGAAACCGAAACGGCCCTTCTTTATTCTTCTCCTTCTATTAAACGAATTCGTTCAAAATTAAACGCAGATTTCTCCTAGTGAAAATCAAAGCGAGTATAACTTAGAGCCGGAATGGAAAGCAATAATAAACAAGCCATAAGGAATTGATCTTATTTTATGGAAGATGAGAGAAAGAGGAATGGGAGGGGGGAAGGAAGGTACTTTCTTTTAAAACCCCTGTTTTTCATCCTTTCTTAATGACGAACAAACGAAAATGTTCCAGAAAATATATTTTTCCTGGAGGAGCGAAAAACCCGAATTTTTTTTTTAGCTAAGCTTACCGTAACGACAATTTAACAGATTATAAATCCAAGAATAAAATTGAAAAATATCAAAAATTAGTGATATTAAAAGGCTCTATATTTTTATTTAAAAAAAAACGGCTAACCCTAAATTTTAAGCCCCCAAAAAAATTATTAAGCATTAAAAACGGCTTAACCAAAATAAATATTATGTGGACCCTAAGAGATCTGACTAATAGATGGCACAAGGAGTTGGACCTCTATTTGGAAAATCTCGAGACTTTACATAACATTTATTTTGGCAAAAATTATCTGCCATCGTTCTTAAAAATCGTTCCAAAAACTTAGTAATGAATATTATTATATATATTCATCGTCTTCTATAAATTTATGTATATAGTTTAAAAATTTCAAGAAAAAAAACCAAAAAAAACACACAAATTTAATTTAATATTAATTTTTTTTTAAAATATATAGTTAATTTAAACTTTTTAATTCTCACTTATTGAACTCTCACCTTATATTTTTGTTATGAATATTTTTCATATTTTTTGAAATAAAAATAAAAATTCCAAGAATTAAATATTTGGTTTTTATAATATTTGTAGGTAAAAAAATATATTTTTAAAAAATGATGAGAGGGTGGTTAAAGTTGAAATAATAAAAAAAAACAAAAATAATAGTTTAATTTCATAAATATTGATAAATTTTATTTTGTACTTGCCAAAACATAGCCAGCTATTTTTTTTATAAATGAGAATTTTCAAGCCTATGCAGCGATTAGCTCTCTGTCAAAATTGACTCCTAACTGTATCAAAAAGCCTTTTATTAAAAAATTAAAAATGGCCATATTTATATTAACTTTATAGTAAAATAAGACTTCCACCTTTCCCCAGGCCAGTCATTGTTTTCTAGATTATACTGTTTTGATTCTTCGTAAGATAATTTTTGAAGTTCTTGAATGCGATTTCTTTAATGACTTTAATAGAAAAATATAAAATTTATTAAAGAAAGAAAGAAAGAAAGAAAGAAAGAAAGAAAGAAAGAAAGAAAGAAAGAAAGAAAGAAAGAAAGAAAGAATGTTTGAAATCATAAAGAATTTTTTTTTTGCCGGGGAAACCATTAAATAAAATATTGTATTTAGAGAAATATATGAATTAAATATAAAATACGGACCTTAAAGGCGAAAGGTGAATTTTTTTGATACAAAATTACTTATTAAATAATTTAAAGGTTATATAAAAATAAATAACCTTTTAAATATATTCTAACCCGTAAAACAAAAGATCCTCTTTTAAGATAAAATATATATAGATTAATGTTTTTTTCGTCATAGGTTTGTCCAAAATTCAGGAGAATAAAACTCGTTTCCTTCACTTAAAAAAAAATATTCAATTTATGTTAATAATTATTGAAATAATTACAAATTTAGAACATTTACTAGGACCCTACAAATCAGTTGAACGTGTCAGGTGTCAGACTATGACAGACAACCTTTCACTTCAGCTCAATGTCCGGTCCTGGCTCAGGTTTGGACCCTGAAAACATTTTAAGTAGGTGGTGGGCTAGCGTACATTTCTTTTTTCATAGAGAAATTAATATTTTTCCTTCTAATAAAAATTATACATGAATTATAAATTTTTTTTTAAGATTAGGACAATATACAAATATACATACAACTACTGATATTTTTATTATATTTTAACATTAGAAAACAAGACGAATCTAGTAATTAATAAATATTATGAACCGGGCCGGGCTGAAGTCAGGTGTTAGGCCCAGACCGAAAAGATATAATTTGTAGGGCCTACAACTAAATTATCGATTCTATTGTAATAAATATCTATTTGAGTTTACAAAAAAAAACAAAGCTATTTTTGTAAAAAAAATTTTAACAAAAAATTTTGTTATAACTTATAACGTTATAAAAAAACAAAGCATTGAGTGAGTTGTAAAATAGTGTTTATTAAGTATTCAGGTTTTACGACTTGTAACTCGACTCCGTAATAATAGGGTTTGGAATTAACCGGTCGGCTCATTAAATATAATTTGGGCCGTGTTCATTTATTCCCTTCCCGATTTCGGTTTAAGCGACTCGTTTGCATTCTTTAAATTAGGATTTCTTTGAGAAATGTTCCAGCATTTTTGATCAAATCTTTTAATAGGTTATTTCTAATGGTTAATATGTGCGGTTTATTATTTATATACATATGGTGTCCTTAGCCAGTAAAGTACCATTTTACACAAATTTGCTTTTTGGGCATAGAAAAGGGTTAAATTCAGTGGAGATTTTACGTCTGGTTGATTTACGTTTTGGAGAAGAATCAGTTTTAATGGCTAAATTGTCATTCGAAAAAAATTTGCATCTGAGTTTGCAGGAGTCTTGATCTATAATAAAATTAAATTACAATTATTTTTTTGTTTTTGGCAAATAGTTGTTGATTTTTTTGTTGTTTTTTTTATACTATTACATCTTATATATCGGTAGGATCCATTATTACTGGGTTTATTATAAATGCTATTGCACATTCCACTATTGGTTGTCTTAGAGGGTTTTTTTGGCCAATTTTAAAGGTAATATTTAAACGATGTAAAAAAAGAGTTTTATTCATCTGTCCTATTTCAAATCGGAAAGCAAATGTTTTAATTGAAAATAAAAATTAAACGAGAAACTTTGACCGAACCCTAAAATGAATTTTTATTTTTTTCCCAAAAAATTCGGCTTGGTAAATTGAAATATTTTTTTTTATTCATTATAGTGTTCAATTTAAGACTAGGGGCAAGATAACCTAAAATGATGAGGTTGCAAAATTCTGGGCGCGGTCATATAATGGTTCAAGTAATTCAAGACTATTCTTTAAAAAAATTAACGGTCTCTGTATACATGATATCGTTGGTGATAAACTCGTTACATTCTTTACGAAAATATAAGTGTATTGTTACCGAATATTGTATCGGTAAATAGTTCTCATCTAAAAACCTATTTCATGTCCTATTATCATATATAAACAATATTATTTTTATTTTGAAGCTAACCCTACCCCCCCATATACGTGTTTTATAGAAAATCAAGAAGTTTAAGATAAATAATAATAATATATATCAGTGACCTGCAGAGGTACCATTTTTACGGCCCGGTCCGGATTTTTTTTCCAAAAGATTTTCAAACCCGGCCCGGCACGGGTAAATTAAAAAAGTTTAAATATGCACCGGCCCGGGCTTAGAGCCGGGCCTACAGGTTTCTGATATATATTTCTTAAAACGAAAATTTAATAATATACTATAAGCGCAAACTTGCTAAATATTGGGCCTTCACCCATATCTACTATTTATCCCCGCACCCCCCCCCCAAGCCAACTTTAAGGCAATTGAAATACATGTAGATTCCACTTTTATTTTAATTATTTTTATATATCATTTTCAATGTGAGAATATTCATCGACACTGTGACTAGAACAAAATAGTGATATTAAACGACTAGATGAGAACCCATTTTTCAAGCCTGAAGATTTAGTTTATGTCTGTCGGCACAAAGAGGTTTAGATCTATTAGCGAAATTTCGAAGGCAATATTTTTCTGGTTATAATATTGAGTTATCCGTTTTTTTAAAAAAATCGGCGCACATTTAACGACACACTACGTAAAAATAATCAAATAATAACTATAACTTAGCTATTTTTACAAAGGTGATGTTTTTCTTTGAGAAATGCTCCATTTTGGTAAAATTTTACCTAAAATTCTAAATAATTTTTGTTAAAAATAAAATTTGTCTTTTATAAATAAATCTTTTGTCATTTTATGAATAAAAAAAATTTTAACGATGAAATGACAATTTTGATCTACTTATAAAAAATAGGTAAATTAATTTTTATAAAATATTTTGGCCTAAAAAATCTTTGAAGATGAAGATTGTTTCTCACAAAACTCCTGTTATTTAAAGCGGCATTTTTAGGTTAATTCCAATCCAATTAATAATTTTATTACCCGGTTAAAATGTGCGGTTTATCATTTATACATATGGTGTCTCCTTAGTCAGCATAGTGCCATCTTGTACAAATTTGCCTTTTGGGTATAGAAGAGAGTTAGTTTTAGTGGGGTATTTATGTATGGTTGATTCGTTTTTCGAAGAAGAGTCAGTTTCAGTGTTGTTTTTACATCTGGTTGATTCGATTTTTGAAGAAGTGCCAGTTTTATTGTGGCTTTCATGTATGGTTGATTCATCTGTTGAAGTAAAGTCAGTTTCAATTTTGATTTCATGTCCGCTCGATTCACCTGGAGAAGAATCAGTTTCAATGGGGTTTTTACGTCTGGCTGATTCATCTTTTGAGCGAAAGCCAGTTTCAGTGTTGTTTTCACATCTGGTCGATTCATCTCTCGAAGAAGAGCCAGTTTTAATGGTTACGTCATTCGAAAAATATTTGCATATGAGTTCGCAGGAGTTTTTATCTGTAAAATTTTATGACAATTAGTTGTTAATTTTTATTTAGAAAGTAATAAACTTTACCTTTAATATATCGATACGATCCATTATCACCGGGTTTATTATAAATGCTATAGCACATTCCATCATTGGTTGTCTCTGATGATTTTTCTGGCCAACTCTAAAGGCAATATTTAAACGAATTTAAAAAAGAGTTTTATTTATTCATGTTTTTTTATCCTGTCCCTTTTCTAATCAGAAAGCACAGAGGTTTTGAAAATTAAAAATAAATGACCCTTACCTAATAAAAAATTTATCTTTCAAAAATCCGTGCTTTGTATTTGAATATTCTCTATTCTTTATAGTCTGAGGTTCATCATTTAAGATAAGAGCAAGATTACTTAAAATTAAGAGGTTGCAAAATACTGGGACACGGTCCATAAAATGGTCAAAATTTTTATAAATATATTTCAAAAATGGGCCGAATGAAAATTTTTTTTTAAAATTTATCGGTCTAATCAGAAAGCACAGAGGTTTTGAAAATTAAAAATAAATGACCCTTACCTAATAAAAAATTTATCTTTCAAAAATCCGTGCTTTGTATTTGAATATTCTCTATTCTTTATAGTCTGAGGTTCATCATTTAAGATAAGAGCAAGATTACTTAAAATTAAGAGGTTGCAAAATACTGGGACACGGTCCATAAAATGGTCAAAATTTTTATAAATATATTTCAAAAATGGGCCGAATGAAATTTTTTTTTTAAAATTTATCGGTCTCTGCTTTAAGTTATCGCTGGGTGCTAACTCATTACACACTTTTATAAAAATATAAGGCTATTTTTTACGAAACGCTAGTATCGGTAAATAGTCTCATCTCTCTAAAAAAACCTATTTTATGCCACATTATATACACTCAATATTATTTTTTATTTTAAAGCTAACCCTAACCCCCCATATATGTGTTTTATAGAAATCAAGGAGAGCAGATAAATAATAATTATATAAATATCTTAAAAGGAATTTGAAAAATTGTGATATTTTATATTAAACTTTTAATAGGCAAATAGCCAAATATTAGGCCTTCTCCTATATCTACTATATACCCCATGGATTATATGTAGATTCATTTTCATTCTGATTAATTTTAAATATCATTTTAATATGAAACTATTTAACCGACATGGTGTTCGAGGAAAAAATAGTGTTGTTAAACGGGTTTCGATTTTGAGCTGGTTTTTAAGATCGGCTAACTCAATATTTCATCTAGAAATATATTTCGCAAGCTTAAAGATTTAATTTATGGACGGCACACGGGTTCGTATCTATTAGCAAAATCTTGGGACTAAGGCCAATATTTTCCTGCTTATAATATTAAGTTAATCAACTCAACTCGAGCTGTTTAACAACATAACGTAAAATAATCAAATTTTTTTTTTTACAAAGGTTAATGTTTTAACATAAACTTAAATTCCATCTAATAATTGAAAATAGATATATATATATAAATAATTTTTCTTGCTTTGCATTTCCAAAATCTGTCCGAGCACCACCTTGAAATGAATATAAATATATTACATTTGATAATTAGTTTATAACTAATATACATATCGGAGAATTCTAGACCCGGACCTAAACCCTGCACGGGAAAAAAAAGTAGAACCCATTAAGATAATTGCATTCTTTTTTTGCAAAACTCAGGCCAGGAATTTGGTCATTTAGAAAATTGTGCTTTATATTTTACATAATAGAGCCAAAATCAAAGAAAACTGAAAAATTTTGGGCTGGGCTCAAAATTTTGATTTTCGTATGTCTTTGGATAAATTTAAAATATATAACAGTTAAGTTTATCTTTTTAAATTTGTATATACCTGTCAATATCTCACACAACGTGAAGTCTGTCATCTCAGTTGTAATAAAATATTTGTCAGAACCCAAAATTATTTTTTTTATAAAAACTTAAGTGGAAGCTAACAACCCTCCAATAAAATTTATGGCGAAAACCTCGATCTAATAGCAATCCCCCCCCTTCCTTTAGGAAAATCCAGGATTCTATGAGTGAGTACTTATATAATTTAAATAAAATATTTAATATCATAATTATAGGCAAATCTTGTGTCGTTAAAGTTAGTTTACAGTCATTATCAGAGTTGTTAAAAGATACTTTTTAAATGGATCTAGATACAGATACATCGTCTAAAATAATATCTAGATACAGATATTTTGATCAAAAATCTATCTAGATACAGATACCACATTTTTATATCTAGATACTTGTATCTAGATCCTTTAACAACTCTGGTCATTATACAACATTTCTTTAATAATCTGTTCCAGGTTGCTTATCTATTTTTCGAAGAAATAGGCCAATTTGTAGTAAGTTAATTTTTTTTTTTTTAAAAAAGTATAACTAGTTTAAAAGTTACATTTTTTACCGGCAACATTTAGGACACTTAAATTTAATAACTGTTAGAGTTAAGTTTCCCTGAGAAGTATATAGTTAGTTATGTGGTTGGTTTACCATTTAATTTAACCGAAAACACGGTTAAAGTTAGAGCACTCCTTGATTGTAACCAGAGACCTACAGAAGTACCATTTACACGACCCGAACCGGCCCGGACCGGCCAGGGTTTTTTTTAAAATATATATATTTACTTTTGATTTTTATAGCTATTAATGACGATTTCAAATATTTTTACGATATATGGCCCGGCTCGGATTTTTTTTTTAAAACAATATATTCAGGCCCAT
Source organism: Gordionus sp. m RMFG-2023 (assembly GCF_954871325.1). Lineage (NCBI taxonomy): Eukaryota > Metazoa > Nematomorpha > Gordioida > Chordodea > Parachordodidae > Gordionus > Gordionus sp. m RMFG-2023. The sequence goes on along the minus strand of NC_088779.1, from coordinate 2,826,220 downwards.
GCCATGTTTAGAGCGGGTCCTGCACGATCTCAAATATTTTTACGATATTGCCCGGCTCGACTACCCCGAAAATCTTAACAACACAAAACTTCTTATAAAAATAGGCGCTCGAGATCTGATGAATGCTCTTACCGCGAGATCAAAAATTAGAATTTCGATATTATCCATTCTTTGCCATTTAACTGCGTAAAGATTGAGAATAATATTTTTATATGAAATCAATTTTTAGAGGAAGAAAATATAAATATTTACTTTTTGGTTTCTTCTGACATTATTATAAACCCTCCCGGACTATAATTTAAGAAGAAAAAAATATTAGGAACTAAAATAAATATATATATTTTGTTTAAAATAGCTTAGAGGAATAGGATACATTTATAAGAGAAATTAAGTTAAAATTTAATTTTTTAAAAATAAAATCCAAAAAAGTTTAAAATTAAAAACAGTAATGTTAATAATAATTTTTTTTAACCAAAATATCTGATAGATATCGTATCGGTTTTTGAAAAATAGTTTTAATATCCGATCAGTTTTTGTAATATATTTCCAATATCGGATCAGTTATTTTCAATATCGAATCAGATCAGTTTTGAAATATATTTCCAATATCGGATCAGTTTTTTGGAAAATATTTTCAATATCGGATAAGATCGTGGCTGGTAAAAAAAATTTGAATACTAAAGCCCTAATAGATATGGTAATATATACTTAAGTATTATTCCCAAAGTACATTTCATCACTTGGAAAGGAATTTCGAAACCAGTGCAATTCCCGGAAGGTTTCTATCTCATCGTTCTTTTATTATAACCATTCCTTGAGTGATGTAGTACATTAATATGGCACGTTATTTCCACTAATAAACAAATTTTAACAAATCGTTTAATTATATATATAATATATTATAAGAATTCTATGATAAATCAACATGAGTTTAAACCCGACACCTTAAAATAAAAAAAAAAATTGAACCTCCAACATCAGACAGCTGCTGAGACACGGGACTCTATTGGTCGAAAAAATAGGGCATTTTGGGCAAAATGCACTTCCTTTAATTTTAGATATCTTTGGGTTATGATTAAGCTAGAAGGACCATTCAAAGTTCTTTATATATCCTAATAAACTTTTAAAGTTATATTATGTTAAATATTGTTTAAAAAAATTTAAATGTCAAAAACCGGAAATGATTATAATATCAAATCGGCATTTTTTTTTAGGAGATATGGCATTTTAATCATTAGTCAATTGCAAAAATTCGTAATTTTTATTATATATATCTTATTATATTTTATCAACTAATTTCTATCTCGAGTTTTTATTGGCGTAAATATTTATCTATTATTTTCACATTTCGCGGCATAATCTTTATCCGCCATTTTCAAATTTATAGTCAAATTAATAATGGATATTTAGAAATTTCTTTAAAAATATTGTTGATGATGAAAAGTTCCTAGTCATCTTACAAAAAAAGCATAAATAGTTTTAAGTCCACCTCTCCCATAATATATGCAAATAATGAAAGAATTGCTGGAAGAATAATTGAGAGTCAGGATATAAGTAACTTATAAAAATTTAATTATTAGATATATTTAAAGGAATATTACATTATTAATAGTTGAATTTCCTTTCTTCATCTCATAATAAATAGTTTAAATCCATTAAAATAATTATTATATTCGATTACATTTTAAAATTTTCAATAATATTAAATCCGCAAGTTGGCGTTTATGATTTTAAAGTATATTATTTCAAAAACAAAAAAAAATAATAATACGCCAACTTGCGGATTTAATTATAATTATTTTGGATAAAATTTATATTAAAGTATTTTAAACTATTTAAAAAGGAAATACATAATACAACGATTAATATATTATATATTCATTTATTATTGAAAGGTTTTTTAATGTTCAATCTAAAAATAAATATACAAAATTATAAGATTTACATTTATTATTGATGAACAAGTGAGAAAAATGTTCAATTTAGAATAACTTTATTTGCAAGTATTTATCCAGAATAATTTATTTTATTAAAACCGCATCGAATATACGAAAAAAAAGTGATACAATTTTTCAAAACGTTTTTATAAAATCTCAATATATATATCTATCGTAAATCAATTTATTATAAATAAATTGTGGCTAAAGGCTTCGTATATAAAAATATAATATATTATTAAGTGTAAAAAGTAATATCGATTAAATAATATATTAAGAAATTATATTAAGAAATATAGCGCACATGCAACTATTAATTTTTTTTTTACTTTAGCTTCTAAAATGCTCAAATAAATCTTTAGATTCTTGAATGCTTAATGAGAAATCTTTAGGTTCTTTTAAAAATAAATATATAAAATTATAAGATTTATATTTATTATTAATTTTTACTTTAGCTTCTAAAATGCTCAAATAAATCTTTAGATTCTTGAATGCTTAATGAGAAATCTTTAGGTTCTTTAATGTTCAATCTAAAAATAAATATATAAAATTATAAGATTTACATTTATTATTAATTTTTACTTTAGCTTCTAAAATGCTCAAATAAATCTTTAGATTCTTGAATGCTTAATGAGTAATTTTTAGGTTCTTTAATGTTCAATCTAAAAATAAATATATAAAATTATAAGATTTATATTTATTATTAATTTTTACTGTATAAAAAATTAAATTTATAAAAAAATATAAATTCTTTAATTTTTCGGCGCCTATGTTATTCGTGATATTTTTTTCCTTTCTCTTTTATAAGGCGCCGTTTTTGATTTATGTTCTCTGTTTCATGTAAAATATCTTTTTCGTTTTTGGCTTTATACTTAGCGCTCTCTTATTTTGTTCAAATAATTGGTTTTAATTAAACATAGCTTATAAGGAAATTATTTAGTAATCTCAGGGGACGCAAATAAAGGATTTTACCTTCATCACCAGATTTCCCTGGAAATCTGCAGGTCCAATTTTTTTTATCATTCACTCTTCTCTAGTTGTGATTTATACCCTTAAAAAAAATTCTTTTTCCTCAGTTCTTTTTTAATACATATGGTGAATTCCATATCAAATCAACAAAAAAAAGTCGACTTTCAAACCGACCCCCTTCAATTTTTCTTAAATTTTGGTAGTATATACTATAACTAAGAAAAAAATGAAATTTTACTTTCCAACATTGTTTACCCGCTAAGATATGGCCGTTAAAAGCGCGGAAAAATGGTACATTTTTGACAATATTCACCTCATTTATTTTCAAATATTTTGAGTAATAATTAAGTTAGAAAAATAATTTAAATTCTATTTTGTAGCTTAATAAAAGTTCTTTAAAATGACATAAAAATAAATATGATGGACATTTTATTAATATCGAAAATCGGATGTGTAAAACCAAAAATGGCCATAAAAAGGTATTTTATTTTTTCAAATTTTTTTTTCTGTAGATAGATATCACATTCCTTTATATTTGTACAAAATTCTAAACTGCAATGAACATGAGTTTAGGAGTTATCACTCTTTTTATGGCTAAAATTGAACAAATTTAACATGAATATCATCATATATTAATTTAATGAATAGTTATGACATAATGTTAATTTAAAAATCATGACTAAATGATAGGACCTTACTTTTTTTTTATCTTTATAAAAAATATTTGAGAGGTAGCTGGGATAATGAGCTGTTTAAAACTTTAGTTAAATTTTATCTCGAAATTAAAATTACTTGATAAAATAATTTTAAATATTTTATTTAGCATAAAATAATCTATCAAAATTGAAATTCAACAATAAATTTCCCCCCACATATTTAAAATTAAAAGAAAGGCTTAATATATTATTTGACGAGAATTCCTTAGATTATAAAACAGTTGATCGAACTACCCTCGAAACACTGACAAAATCCGCTGACTAATTTGTAGATTATTTAATTGAATAATTAAACAATTTAATTCCTCATTGTTTATAGCTTCACGATAATCATTAATTCGAAACTTTTTAAAATTCAATTTAAATGTTGGCGAATTCTTAGTTATTGCAGACTTTTCAGAAAATTATGCATTTGTAGTGCAGAACCATGCACAAGGATTAAATCAGATCAATAATCAAGCCACTATCAACTCTTATAATATATTACCGTGAAAACTACATAATAAAACATGTAAATTTAGTGGTTATATCAGATTGTTTAAAGCACAACGCATGTGCATTTTATTTATTTTGAAAATTGATCTTCTTTTTAAAGGAAGGAAATAGAGTGGCTAAAATTTATTATTTTTCTGATGGAGCAGTAACCAATATAAAAATAAAAGATTTCATTATTCTCTACAATCATGAAAATGATTTTGGGATAAAGGCTGAGTGACATTTTTTGAAACCGCACAAGGTAAAAGTTCATGCGAAATTTTAGGGGCCGTTACTAAACGGTTAGCAGCTCGAGCAAGCTTGCAACGTCCATATGAACATCACATATCGACAACAATAGATTTATTTAACTATACAAGAAATAATATCAAAGGGGTAACTGATCGTTATAGGATTAGATCTTTTTAAAAGGATTAACAAGCCCTGGCTAATATATTGTGTTTTAAATATATGGTTATTTATTTATATTAAATTTAAACATTAAATTAATTTTTTTTTTTTTTTAAATAAATTTATTCATAACGTTTTGAAAAGAACGTGAACGCGTCAACTAATTTACAAAAAATATTATAATTCGCGGGGGTGAGGGAGGTAGGCGGGGGTGAGGGTAGTGGGCGGGGATGAGGGTGGTGGGCGGGGGTGAGGGTGGTCGGCGGGGGTGAGGGAGGTGGGCAGGGGTGAGAGGGAAAATCATTTTTTCTTTTTTTTTATACAAAGTATTACATTCTTTCAATTTGGATAAAAACATATATGTACTATATAAATATACATCTTGACTCCTAAAAAAAAATTTATTTTCTTGGGATGAATAACCGGAATAAATCATTTAAATAATTAATGAATAGAATTAAACAGAACGAAAGATGGTAAATTCCGAGATTAAATTCGCTAGATAATCGGCACACTCCTCACCCCCCCCCCCCTTCCAACAATTCTTTAAAGATATTTTTTTTGCTAGAACTACTATTTATAATGATTTCTGATTTTTTGTATGTCTTCATTAAATTTTAAAATTAATATATGGTTAGATAATTTTTTTTTTAGGTTCTTTCTAAATTATTAATTTACATGAGTTAATAAGAGGGAAATCTAATGTTAAAACATATAAACATATTTGTATATAAGTTTAAATAATTACCATTTCTTTTTTTAGTTTCATTATATCGTTGGTAAATTGGTAAAAAGCGCAGCTATTAATTACCCCTTAAATAGCTCCCACGGTACAAAGGTAGAAAGCCCCAATGTTTTTTTAAATTTTTATTTCGTAGTCCAATGATGTAGCTATAGAACTGCACGGGCTATCCGTAGCTCGACCCGAACCCGACCCGAACCCGACCCGACCCGCAACCCGAGCCGACCCGAGCATGCATTTAAAAAAAATATATTTTTCGGGATCGGTCTGCGAAAAAATAAATTTGCAGACCTCTAGATGTGGCTATCCAATGATAAAATTTGTTTTTTATCCTCTCTAAAATAACTATTTTAAATTTAATCGTAAAAAGAGCAAAAAAAAACATCTGCTGTATAACCCCAGTATCCCCCTTTATAGTATAATGTTTTTTTATTTGAAACTTTGAAACAAATAAGTAATTAGCAGTGAGGTAGCTAGTATTTATTCAAGTAAGACGAGGGGGGGGGGCATAATTTTATTTTAGGGATTTCGCCCTCAAAACTCTTTTATTATCAGGTCTTTGGCCGAGTTTTAAATAATATTTCTTATATCCCCCGTGGGGTTATTTTTATTCTACTTTTCGAAAATGTGTAATAGTCTCCGCGAAGTTTGGCCAAACAATTGGAAGTACTAATTCGAAAATAATAGTCCAATATTTCTTTATGCTTACGATTTACGATTTTATATTACGGTTAAAAGAAATTATTAACGTGCTAGTGGTTGTTTAAGTAGAGGGCGAGACGATAAATAAAAATGATAAAATGTGAATCGCTAACTTATTTGCGATTTTTTCTATACGTTATTTGACACAACGATAAAATACTCAAGATCCTCAAACCATTTTTTTTTCAGAAATGAACTAGATGAGTTCTGATTAAATATGTAAATACATTTTATTTTCATTAAAATGATAAATTATAACGTAAGAGTGGCCTAATGGGTTAGATGTATGCTTGTAAGGACGAAGAAGGACGCAGGTTCAATCCTAGTAAGGAGCATAAAAACTTTGAAGTCTTTCTTCGATGACTGATGTGTAAAGACATATGGTAAACGATACATTTTAGAAATTCATTATTAGGAAGATTTGGAATTTGAAAATTCTCAAAGAAGATCAACAAAAAAATACATGATTTTTCAATCATAATATAGATTAAATTTTAAATATAAATTATTTTTAATATTTAAAATATGATGTTTAAGCTTTATAAATTGCTTTGACTTTTTTTTAAGTTCATTCAATATCTTAGAACCCTATCATCCTTTCATAAGATGATGTCTTCACAACTATCCCGTGAGCTATAGGTAAACCTCTCATCTGACATTTTACCTATAATTCCCGCAAGACAGCAATAGTGACACACTTAGGGGAGACTGAGGATATAATGAACCCGGGGTAACAGTGAGATGTGGCTCTATTTTCTAGAGTATTAAACTTAAGGGATAATTTTTTTTACCAAAACTATATAATGCGGCTATAATTTTTATTTCTATCGGACAGCTGGAATAATTTTTATAATGCATTATACGATTCGTACCTGCAAAAGTAACTTTTTGAACCTTTAACTATTTTTCAAAAATAAAGATTAATACATATTTTTATCACCCCCAAAAATCATTTTATATAAAAGAGGAAAAAAAAATCCTATTTTTATAGAGAATCAATTTACCCGAACAAAAATATGTACTAATAAAAAAAAAAATGTAAAACTTTTATGTGGAAAACTTAGCAGAGTTTGACCAAAGGTTCGTTCGTCCCAGCGTTAGGGTTCACTCGTTCCCCAAAAAAAAAATTCCAGAAAAAAATTATTAGATACATATTTTTGAAATTTAAATCTACCATAAAACTAATAGAGCTGAGCAAAATATTATTTAAAAATGATAAAGTACTTTTAATTTTATTAAGGTTTGTCTTTAAAAATTCCAAAAAAAATTATTAGATACATATTTTTGAAATTTAAATCTACCATAAAACTAGTAGAGCTGAGCAAAATATTATTTAAAAATGATAAAGTACTTTTAATTTTATTAAGGTTTGTCTTTTTGGGTTCGCCATAACCCCACCCCAGTCTCCCCTACTCAAGCCGAACCAAAAAAATAGATAAATTAATACAAAACATCGGATAATCGCCATTTCCACCATTGATATTTTGCCCCTTTTAATACCTTCCTCTCTTAAAAACTTTGGCTCGTGATGAAATACGGATCCACATACTGGAATGCCAAAGAATTCCTTTCAAATTGAAATATTTATGTCCATAATTATCGCGCGTTTTTTTTAAGAGACCTCAACACTCAATTTTAAATAATAACCTTTTATATTTAAAAAATATTATATATATATATATAGTATAAGTAGACCTGTCGGCCGGCTCAATTTTCAAAAATCTAATGGACGGCTGGCTGCGCGTCGATTTTTAGCCGCCGTCAATAAAATCGGCGCAAATCGGCGCAGTTATAAATTTTTATACCATAAATTTTTTTAATTGCTTATATTAATTTTTTTTTTAAAAAAAACACAGATAAATATACACTACAGATATCTCGGCATATTTTTTTAATATTCATTTGATAGAAAACTTATTATATCCAAAATCTATTTCGTGATTTTATAATATCTCGTATAAAAATTATTTTATTTAAATTTTCGGGACATAATGATGATCTCCTTGAATTTAACGTCAATACAGCGGGAGAGAAAACTCTTTTACTGAGTGTGCTAGTCGCCGGAATGCAAAAAAATTTTTAGTCGAAACTGGAAAGATTGGGAAGTTTACTCTTCTTTCCTCTCCAAAAATTTAGAACGTCCATATCTTGTGAATGTCGTTTTCAAGAAAACTGTGGCATTCTTGTTCTAAGTCACCTAACTTGTATTCATAATTTATATTTGTTGAATGTTTATTAGCCAATTTTGTCAAATAACTTGAATTTAATAATTCATCTTCATCCTCATTAGCTATATTTACTACCTGATTATCATCATTCTCTATAAGTTTAAGATGTTTTATTATAAATTCTGAAGCTGATCAATTTTGCTCTATTAAATACTTTGACACAATTGTCAATTTTTAAAATCTTGGAAATAAAACAGAAGCCAATACCTAGATAATTTTAAATAAAAAATAAAAGAATATACTTATATAATATTATTTGCATATTATAAACCGGAAAGCGTAACGCAAGTTTTTTTAGTATATTTTCCTTAAGTTAAATAATTTCAGAACTATCATTATCATTTACTATTAAATGTGTTTCAATTTCACTTCTAAAAATTAACGCCAAGTTTAAAGTAGGCCCTTTTTGTACTGAAAAAATTCGACCGTTTCTTTAAATTTTGAAAGAAATGCTAATAGTTCTTTTAACAGATCAGATTAATAATTTGAGAAAGTGCTTCCCAATTCTTTTCAAAACATTATTAATTAAATCCTTATTTAATCTACATATGCTTTCTAGCATAATTAATATACTAGGCCAACGTGTTGGGCTTGGGACATTTAATTTTAAGGTTTTCATATACGTGGAATTATTGTTATTATTATCATTGGAATTGCCAATTTGAAAATGGATACTAGGGTATGGATCAATGCTGTCAAGATCTAACATGTCTGATTTTAAATCTAATGTACTAAGACATTTTCTTTGATACTCGAATTCAAATTCAACTTCTGCAGTTTTATATCTTAGAGTAGTAATAATTTCTCTAATTCTTTTGCAAAAAATTTCCAGACTATGGATTTTTTATTATCCAGAGTTAGGATACTAAAATTATTTTATAGAATTATTAAATGTAGATACATCCATTTTAAAAATATGTAAAATTATGGTAACTTTTAGAATTTTAGATTTTTGATTGGTTGAATTCTATAATGACGTCAATATAATTATGATTTTAAAATAGTAGAAAATAAAAATTCATCAAAATCCTGTCCGACATTATAAAAATTACAAGAGTGATGTTAACGTGTATACTGTATATAGTCTTTAATTGTTAATTAAATAAGTATATAAATTTTAATATTCAACAATATGTTGTTATAAATTAAAATAAAATAACATTTCTTTGTTTACCACTTTCCCCCTTCCCCTTTTGCTGTACATATATTTCACTGTAATAAAATTGATTGATAAGACTTAGGGCGTTTACCGATGTGACTAGGCGAGGTTGAACACTAAAACAAAATTTAAATAAAAAAAAATAATGAGGGTATAATTTTTGAAACCTGACATTGGTGATGCTAAATCGTTCAACCCAAGTTGACTCTAGCTGGAAAAAAAAGCGGCTACACCTTGAAGCTAAGCTCGTTCCTCGCCTAGAACACAATTAATCATATGACACTTACCACATTACATTTTTTTTGAAGTTTCACTTTCATACGTCGAGTTTCTGGGATCAATATTTTCAAAAGGAGAAAAAAAAATTTTTCCTATCCATATTCATTTGCTTTAGAAATGAGAAATTAAGTAATATGATATCAAAGTCAAAGCTATAAAATTTCTAATATAAATGATTTATTATTATTAAGTTTCATTTTTTGAGCGGTAAAATTACACTTGAAATGATTTATTAAATAGGATTCAGTAGTTAAAAAAATAGGTTTAAATAAAAAATGGCTCCCAACTCCAAGGCTGAGTCAATTCCTCTGGGCTATAAATTTGGCCAAACCCTTTTGGAATTCGACCTGAGTGGAAGTATTTTTCATCGCAACTAATACCATGATAATTTTTTTTTTAATTTATTTATTTTACGTAAAATTTAGTGTTGTAAACGAACGCGTTCAAAATGAACGCGTTCGTGAACGAAGTTCGCTTTTTTGAAAATGATGATGAACGGCGTTCCTTTTATTTTTTACGAACTTTAAACGTGAACGCGTTTCTTTTTTATGACGAACGCGTTCGATTTAACGTTCGTTCAATTTTAAAAATATTTTTTTTATTTATTTTGAAAAATTTAATATTTCCGAATTTTTTTAAAAAATGTATTATTTATATTTAATCGGCTGTGTATTTCCTTTTCACCTTTCAATTTTTTTAACACATAGTTTTATTAATTTGAATTTGAATATTATTGTTTATATTTTAATTTAATAGATTAGCATAAGCATAGATATTATTATTTAATCCTCATCATCTGATTCTGAAAATCCAAAATCAGATGAATTATCATTACTATGGCTAAATATGATAGATGTTTTACATTAACATCCTATATTGAAGGAACTAATCCAATGCTTACCAAGTGTAAAATGTGGCCAAAAAATATTATATTGTCAAAATCTTCAGGTTCCAATTTACACGACATTTGATTTTAATATTAATTATTTGATTTTATATGATATAACTAAGTTAAATCATTAAAATAATGCATTTGGGATATTTGACATAACGATAGTTATTTTAAAATTAAAAAAATTAGTGGCCTCAAATATGGTTAACCATTGATAGACGCCGTGTTAAATAGGATTAATAAAAGGTATTAAACCTATCACTCTCAATTAATTACATATATTTTATTTTTTTAAAGATTTGAACATATATATAAGGATCAATATGTTCTTTATGCAATTATACAACCAGCATCCAAACTTCAATGGCCATAGATAAAACTTCCACAGAACGAACCAATTGAAATAAAGTTATAGGGTTATTGAAAAAAATGCTTTGAAAACCGTAGAGAACTGTTAATTTCGAGATATCCATTTTTTTTTGTCGAGAGTAGAAAATGGATTGGAGGAGAATAACTTATCTCAATTTTTTGCAAATAACAAAACAATATGTTTTTAATTAATTCTCCATGTTAAAAGAGCTGTTTATTAAGTATAATACCGAAATCCCCTCATCTGCCCCTGTAGAGCTAGGCTAATGCCGTATAAACTGCTAAGTGTTCTTGTCTATCAGATAAATATTTTGAAAACAATTGTTATTAAAATTTAATAAGAAAAATTTTTTATAGATAAAAATATCTTTTTCTTCGCTATAATTATATTATATTTTATTTATAATTATATTATCAAAATAATTATTTTTTAACATGGCTAAAATATATTGTATTAAAAAAATATAAGTTTATTTATATTAAATTAAATTTAAAAAAAAATTTATCATAAAATTTTGAACGGTTTTATGAACATGAACGCGTTCGTGAACGTGTTCCTTATTTTTGAACACGCGTTCGATTTTTGTCAATAAACGTTGAACGCGAACGCGTTCGATTTTATTAAAAATGTTTACAGAAATTATATTTTATATAAGTAAACAATGATGATATCTTTTCAAAATTAATTTCCATAATTAAGAAAATTTACGTAAATAGGTTATTGTTTAAACATTATTTTAAACCTCCTGTTTTAATACAATTGATTGAGTTTAATAAATAAATGCTTTGTTAAAATTAATTATTATTTTTTTGTTTTTAATTAATATATTTACATATTTTTTACGCTTGTAAATAAAAAATAATTTATTAATAAATTTTCAAAGCAATAAACATAATTAATATTTAAATGAACCTCGCGTAATGATTAAATTAAAATTAAAATCAAATCAAATTTTATTTATTATTAATCTTCTTTTGTAAAATAAATAATAAATTTTAAACTAGAATTATATGTCTTCCATGTCTAGCACTAACAATGTTGAGAATATAGATTCGCCTCCACCCGCTAATCCAGAAGATAAGGAATCTGTACCTAACCCTAACTCGCCGCCATCAAGTAAAAAGCCCAAAAGAATACACAAATATTGGAACAAAGACAAAATCGAGATCGTCAAAAAAATGCTATTGTTACCGGAAACGCAAAAAATGAGCGTAAGAAATATCAGCAAACTTGTCGACATGTCTACGGCGTCGGTGCATAAACTGAGGCGGAACACCTTTCCGGATATTATAGGGGATCCATTGAAGGACTACGATATACAAAAACGGGGATCGAAAAAGAAGGACCAATCAAATGTCCAATCAGAACTGTTGGATCTGTTGAAAGCCAATAACACGTTTACCATCCAAGAAATGATAGAAAATTCTCCCGCTGATTTCCCAAAAACCAAAACGACCATTAGAAAATATATCAAAAGTATAGGATGGTCCAAAAAAAGGGCCGGTAAAGAACGCTACGATAAAAAATACTCACCGAAAGCGATCAATTTTCTGAAGGCGTATCGCTCGAAGGTGCTAAACACGCCCACGGAAAAGTTATTCTTCTTCAGCGAAACGTGCATAGATTTACAGAATTCGCCCGTCTACGGCTGGGCACCATTAGACGTAACGCCAATCGTGGTCATCCCAAATTCTAAATCTAAATGCGTTAGCTTTTTATGTACCATAGGCCTGGACGGTCTGGTTAATTATCGCGTAGTGGAGGGGGCTTATAAGATGACATTTTTGCTGGAGTATATGGCGGACCTGGTAAAAATTCTTCCGGAAGACGCCGTAATCGTGATGGACGATATCCCCATGCATATGAGCCATCATATGGACCACTTTAAAAGTAGGGTAGAGTATCTTCCGCGACATTCGCCTCAATTGAATCCAATCGAGAGCTTTTTCCGCGTTATCGAGATTAAATTTGACGCTATTCATCCGCCACCCGCGACAAGAGACGATATTATTGTCAATATTTCCTCCATCATGAATCAATATGACCAACATAGTTTTTCAGATTTTTATTCCGATATGCTAAAATTTTTGGAAAACGTTCCAGTTAAAATGTAAATAAAAATGATAGTTTGTAATATAATTTAAGAAAGATATACATAAATAATATTACATTATTTCTCTCTAAATAAATATTTTCCCCATCCTTTTAAATTATTTATGTGCTTGTTGCATCATTAATTCATATATATGTTAGCCTTGTAAAATGGCTCGTTTTGAGCCGATTTTTAAGAATGGCTAACTCAATATTTTAGCCAGAAAAATATTGCCTAAGCCTCAAGATTTCGATAATAAGTCTAAACCTCTGTTCCTTCTATGAGCAAAATCTTCAGGATTGGGTAATACTTTTCTGGATGAAGTATTGTGAGCAGGGATCCAAACCGAACCGCTAAAACCCGGTATTTTTTATCGAACCTAAACCGAACCTAAACCTCTAAAAAAATTTCTAGCCGAACCTGAACCGAACCGCTATGCCTCTGAACCGGTTCGAGTCTCATAATTTTATGCTTATAAAATAATGTGTAAGTTATTACTAGTATTATATTGCAAAAATTTTAATTATATTCAAATTGTTTTAAAAATTATTATCAATCACATTTGATTGATAACGTCAGTCATAATTTTTATAAACTTTAGTATATTGCCATTTTACAACATTTTTTAAATATTTTAAGCTTATAAATTATAATGCCTAGAAAAAAATTAAATCTAATATATCAATTATTTACATATATATTATATATGACACATCAAATCTGATATCATACTGGCAATGCCAGCTACCAAGTTAGTGTGGAAAGATGTTTTAACATATTATCTCCTTATAGATGTAATTTGTGAGACGAATTTTGAGAATATATTAATTGTGCGGCTTAATAAAAAATTTTTAAGTAATTGTTCATATTAAAATTAATCATTGATTTTATTTGTTATATTTATAAATTAAATATTATTTTATAATGTGCAATTAATAAAAATGAAGGTTTTTATTTTAATTATGAAATAAAAAATTTTTTTTCCTTTTACCTATTCCTAATGTAGGTTTGAATACAAAAGTATTCAAACCGGTTTTTAGAGGTTCGAACCGAACCGATATTTTTATTTTTTGCGAACCGAACCTGAACCTTGAACCGTTATTTTTATCCGAACCAAACCGATATTCGGTTTGGATCCCTGATTGTGAGTTAGCGGTTTTTAAAGATCTGCCCAAAAGGAACCGTTTAACAACACTAGCATATAGGTATAATTGTATATATATATATATTATATATATTATAAATATTTAAATCCATATAAATAAAATGTCGAAATAAAGCGAGGTTATCGTTATTCTTTGCGAGAGGTATTAGTTACCCTTTACTGGAAACATTTTAAAACTAGCATTTTACCCCTTATTATAGATCAAAGTTTAAATGATTTATTTTATCTAAGAATACCCATTCTCCATATAAGATGCTGTATTTTATTTTATACGAACTTGTCGAAGATTATAAGATAAAATCCCTTGGTTTAAAATCCAATCCAAAACCGAACCTTTTAAAAGATCTGTGAAATAACATTTTTTTTTAAAGATGATTAATAAACAGTTTTTGTACTTTTCGACGGCGCCAGTTACTTACCCTATTCCGAGCTTGAGGGGTGTTCTCAGCCAAAAAATATATTCTTCCACCTTATGGTATAATTTGACGGAAGAGTATCTTGAGAATATTTAATCGTAATTGCAGCTCAACAATTTATCGGAGACCTGTAGACCCGGTCCTAATCCTGCCGGGGTACCCGGGCCGGTCCTAAAAATTTTTAAAAAAAAACCCGGGTCGGGCCGGATATTTTAAAACCAAATATTTTAAATCGCCATTTTTAGCTGTAAAAATCAAAAATAAATAAAATACATTTTAATAAAACCCGGGCCGGGCCTTTGAGGTTTCTGATATTTATTTTTTATTGGAATAATGCGACCATCCTATATTTTCTATTAGACAGTTGTATCATCCATCCACATGGACTTTAAACTCCCCTAAGGAGAGGAGGTGGGGGGGGGGGGGGTGTGACGCAAGATGGTCATTGAAATTGGATAAGGGGTAATAAAGTTATGAAGACCCTATCCTATCGTCAATTTAAATTGGAGAAGGGGGTGGAGTGGTTAGGAGGGTAGTTTTGATTATAATTTTTTTTTTTTGCTAATTTTGATTTGATAAGGGGTGGATATAGGGGGGGGGGGGATTCACGTCTTAATTTGGCTGGAAAGGATGGGGGGGGGTGATGCATAAATCCATGGGACCAAGATTGGAATCCGCAGACGAGATTTATAAATTTTGAATATAAATTTTAAAAAAAACAGGATTTATAAAATATTTAATTATTGACGACAGTTGGGTTAAAATGTCTAACTTGGCTATTTAAAAGCATTCTTCCTATAAAGCCTGTTTAAGACAATGTGTGACGTATTTAATTAGTATATTATAAATGTCGTATTTGGGATTAGGGATCGGCAAATAGCAATCAGTCGGCACGGCCTTGTGGGAATTCAATTTACGCGCTGCCTTGTCAGATTTCAGTATATTTGCTGAGGGTGCCCATTCCGCGTTTGCAAGGTGTTCACCGAAAGATATGTTGTTGAAAGTCAAAATAAATAAGTATTTATATTATTGGGTGTGTAAAAAAAAATTTTTTTAAAAAAAATACTATACCCACTAACTTCTATTAAATATTAGAATTCATCAAATATATATAATGAATTTTTTTTTTGTGCGGCTTTGCTGGAACTTTTCTAATTGGAATATCTAATCCATGGCGATTCTAAATCTTTCAAAAGTTTTGGATCATTCACTGAGAGCGATCTATAAACTTAAATTTTGCCTGAAATATATTCCAACATATATAGAGTTACTCCCATCGTAAATTCGAGAACAATTTCATGGATTAACCATTGAACTAGCCTTAAATTTTTATCTAAGTTCATGGCAAAAAAAATTATCTAAATAAGGCACTCTACCCGTGCTGAGAAATGCATTTCCAGTCAAATCAGATTTGGACAGATTGCTGACTCTTAGTTGATTCCGTATTTAATTTTACGAAAATAATATAACGACCAGAAATAAATTTAAATATCATTTATCGTAAATTGTTCGTATTCGGAATCAAATTCAAATAATATTCTTAAATATAGGATCAAATCTTTTTCCGTGGCCTATATCACCTGTCACCGGAAAATGAACAAAACGCTAAAATGAAATAATGAAATTGGGAAGGAACTCCTTATATAATGTGAATGTGTTGTTATACGGCTCGTTTTGAGGGGAATTTTAAAAACGGCTAACTCAATATTTTAGCCAGAAAAATATTGTCTAAGGCTGCATTCAAAGTGAAGACGGATCCGTTTTTTTACATCCTTTCCGTCAAAAGTCAATCTCATTAAAAATGATATATATATATAGATTTACATTTTTTTTAAAAAAATTATAATTAACGGTTTATAACATTCTATAAAATTTGCCGGTTTTTAAGACGGAAGTTGTCGGAACGGACGCACTATGAACATATATATCATTTTTTAATGAGATTGTCTTTTGACGGAACGGATGTAAAAAAAGGGATCTGTCTCCACTTTGAATGCAGTCTAAGCCTCGAGATTTCGATAATATGTGTCTAGAGCTTTGTTTCTTCTATGAGCAGAATCTTCATGCTCACATGATATTTTTCTGGATAAAATATTGAGTTGTTAGCCGTTTCTAAAAATCGACTCAAAACACGAGCCGTTTAACACCACAAAAATGTGAAGCGGTAAAAGGAGTGTTCGGATAAAAATAATAATGATTCGTTTTAAATGATTTTTTAAAAAAATATTTAATTTTAAGAAGACAAAAAATTTTTTGAATAACCACAATTTAAGTTCTTTCTTTCTTTCTTTCTTTCTTTCTTTCTTTCTTTCTTTCTTTCTTTCTTTCTTTCTTTCTTTCTTTCTTTCTTTCTTTCTTTCTTTCTATCTTGAAGGAAAGAAAGTTGAAACATACCATGTTTGGACTGGGCTAGAAAACATTCACAAAAACTCAGCATGTTTTCTCAAAAACTATTATAGATTACAGCTTTGATTCATATTTTATTTTAAAGATTAAAAAAGATTGGGCAACACATTTTCTAAATCGCTAAATTAAAAGCAAATGGCTAAAAATAGGGGATATATCTCCTAGAAAATTTTTTAAAAGTAATATTAAAAATAATATTTTAATAGATGCTAGGAAAATAACTTGTATCTAAATTAAGTTTTTGTAAAAAAAAAAAATCGCTAAAAATTGAGGAAATATTATCGTTTGTTCCCAGAATTGGGAACAATATTTTGGGAATATTGATGATATTTCCCTCATTTTTAGCTCTTTTTTTTTATTTAAAAAAAAATCAATTTAAAAATACCTTTGTTTACCTTCCCTAAGCATCTATTAATATTTATTTCAGAATTTTCTTTAAGAAATTTTTTTTTAGAAAGATATAAGTGAGAGAACCAAATTTGTTTGATATATTACTTTTAAATGTTTTCTCGTTGAATCCTAGTCCTACTAGTCTTGTGCTTGATTATAAAACCTTCCGGCACATTTTTACGAAGAAATGTATACCCTGTTGTTAATTAATTAATATATATTTTTCGTCGAGATTAAAATATTTAGCGAAATCGGGAACGGGATATTCCATAATATCATCATTTTCCAGAGAAAAATTACTTTTGCCGATCGATATGATTGGTAGCAAAATTATCTTTTTCAATAACAATCTTCTATCGTTGACATTTTAAATTATTTACTAAACTATAAGTGAAAATTAATTTTTTAAATATAAATTTGTTAATAGAAATTAATTATAAAATATATATATTTTTTTGTAAATTTTATACAAAATTGAAATTTCCAAAATTAGCAGCTAACTACCGCTACCGCTATAGCGCACTAAAGCTCTCGCTATTGAAAAATATAGCACATTACTTTAACCACGCCGCTGGATGGAGAATAACCGTGCGCTTATTATATAGAGATCTATTTGAGACAGTAAAATTATTTTTTTTTATATAGAACTTTATTTATTAATAAGATAAAAAGATTAGGGGAAAGAAAAATTTACAAATTTTTATACCGTTAAAAATTTAAGATTTGGATAAAAATAATAAAAATATGTAAATATAAATTTGTAAAATTGTAAAATAAATTATATATATTATATTTATTTTATATGTTTATAATTTTTTTTTCGTTATAAAATAATTGGTAAGGTGATAGTTTTATATTGTTCAAATTGAGCGCGTTATTTTAAAATTTAAAAAAAAAATCAGATTTTTGCCGGAAATGCATTTCAAATAGATCTATAATAACCCATCCTATAAATTTCGGAAAATTTTATAATGAGCTTTCTTATTGCTATTTACCCAATAATTTTATATTCATATTTTGTTCATTAATTTTTAAGTGCATTTATTTAGGATAATATTTTTGTATAAGTTTTATATGATGAGAATAATCCTGAACCATCTAATCTATATCACTTTTGCAGTTAGGAATGGAGTGGAGTGACTGGCAAAGTATATTATACTTTCATCACATTACTTACTATCTTTTATTAATGTAAAAAAACAAAAACAGAAATTTAACACTTGTTGATATAAAAAAAATATATGACTTAAGATTTTTTTTTGATTAAATTCTGGTTTAATATTTAAATCTTTCGATGAACAAGATTCTATAATTGGAATTGAATAATAAGTTAAAATAAAAGGTACAACTAACATATATATATTCTAAGGTTAACAAAAACATATAAATGTAAGACAGTGATTTGGGAGCATATATTAGGGCTATAATATCCATTAGCATCTGCATGATCGATACCGGTAGTAAGAGAACTATAAATTGAAACGTTAAGATGGTCAAAGTTTTTATGTGTTGTTTATGTTCGGATAACTTTTTGGAGTTCCGTCTGTTAGAATTCATCATGTAAGGTTCATTGGTGACTATTTTATTTGGAGATTTGGTTATCCTTGCTCCTTCCTCGATTAAATTAGAATTACGATTAAGAGCGGGGTCGTTCCCAAATGTATCGGGAAAATGGAAATTAGGTTTTTTATAATTGTCAAGATTATTTTTGATACCATTGAAATCTTCTCCAGTTTCGTTGCCAGACACGCCAGTAAAACGCTTACTACTCCGCGATTTAAAAATTTTATGAGAAATTGTTACGCCTCTTCTGATGAAGTATAATTTTGCAGGATATTATCAGGGAAAAGGGAATTAGCACAGCAAAAACTTCTCTGCTAATTTGGTAAATTATCCAAAGATACCTGTAGCTAAGTATCCTGGGGTCGGAGTTTTCGTAATCGATAATAATAGGCATAGTCTTCTGTGTAAATTTTATTCCTTCTGCTAACTGTGATAGTACATAATTTGAACCATTTGTGAGTCGGAAAATACCATATGATCGAGTACGTGAGACCTTAGAGCATAGCAATTTTGAAAATTTTAATATTAATCAACGAGTTGTAGTTGAATGGGTATACAACCGCAATCAGCTGATTAGCAAAGAAGAGCAAATAAATGAAGAAGCTAAAATTTAACAACGATTTCGATATGGGATAATGATAATTTGCTAAATAGAATATCCAACCTTTAGAAGTCCAAAAAGGGTTTTTTAGATGCTCAGCGCCGTAAATTTGAGAAGGATGAAATAATCAATCCCAAAACATTCATAAAATTTACCAAGAAAAACCATTTCAACAAATATGGATTAATATTAACATTACGTTTTGTTCTATTGAAGGAGGGTCTCGTATTTATCGAAAACAAATTTCGAGGATCTAAGGACGAGATAACCATATTCGACATTTTTTTCCTCGAGGATCCTTTTCTTCCAGCTGATCGTTTCAAGGTTTTGATTATCAGGTTCTTCGTACATTCAAAGTAAATCCTTAGAGCGCATAAATCATTGCTACGGGCGGAAGCATCACTCCGAATAAGTTCCCGACGACTCCCAGAATCAAGATAAATATGCAGAAAATTTTAGTAAACTGGTTTATGTTGGAATTGCTAAATATTTCTCAGGAATATGTAGAACAAGGTTGCCGTTCATCCATAAATTTTTTGAATTAAATCCTAACATGGTTTTTTTTTAAAAAAATTATTTACAAAAAGCCTGTCGCTGTGAATTTCTTTTAAATTGATTTCAATTAAAGGTAAAAATATAATGAAAATTAATTATTTATATTTATTTTTAGTATTTAAATTCTCAAAAAAAAAATCTTTAATAAATATCACTTATTAATAAAAAACAAAATTTGTAAATATTTAGCTTTTAAAATGTTTCGTAAAATAGAGTCAAAACTGTGTTTTTTAATTGAATTATGCAGCTTTGCTTAACTCATTTTCACAGTTTCAAAATTTGCCTAGTTTTTTTAATGTTTTTTATAAAGAATATTGATAAAATGAAATCATTCGGGGGACTGGCCCGTGAATAATTTAGCAGGATTAGTTATGTAAGGTTAACAGGCATCGGCTTGGGAATAGCGTAGTTTAAACCCCACGAGAGGAAGTCATCGCCTCGACCTAAAATTTTGAACGGGTTTTTCAACCTAGCCCCCAAAATGGCTGTCATTAGTATCGACTTAGACTCGAGAAGTCCTTTATTTTGATCCGACTCATAAATTTGGCACGACATCAATCATGATATCAAATATTATATTTCTAATTATTAAGTAATGGGTTTTAAAATTTTAAAGTAAGGATTTAGTTTATGGAAGATGAATGAGGAGCATTTGAAATGTGGAAATTTTCTCTTTTAAAGTTTTTTTTAAGGCAATTGGGTAGGATTTAGCTGGAGATGAACCATAGAAAAGTGACAATTATCATATTTGTCATGTTAAATTAGAATTTTTTTTCAATGAAGATGTGCCATATAATAAGTGACAATTATCATATTTGTTATTTAAAAATTTTAAGTATAATACGGGTTTAAAATATATATTATAAACATGTTAAATTATGATTTTCAATGAAGATGTACAATGTGACAATTAAATATTGTCGTTATTATTATTATTTTTTGTATTATTTTGAAGCAAATGGGTAAAAAAATAAATTTGGTGTTAAAATTAAAATTTTAGTGAAGATGAACCATGGTAAAATGTGACAATTGTCATTTCGTTATTTAAAAAGAAAATTTTTTTTGAAATTATTTAGAAGCAAATAGGTAAAATTATAAAAATGAAAACATGTTGAAATTAAAATTTTTATTGAAGATAATAAACTATATACAAAAGTAACAATTGTGATAAATCATTATGGCTAAATTTTATTTTAAAAAAAAATAGTAAAAAACAAATGGACTTGAATATAAATTTTAATAATCGTTATTTTTATTCAATTTTGAATATTTTTATTTGAAGCAAATGGGTAAATTATATGTTTGTAAACATATTAAATTAAGAATGCAGTAAAGAAATATACCAAAAAAAGTGATAATTATCATAAACAACATTATTAAACTTTTTGATCTTTCTTTAAGCAAATGGGTAGGAATATACAAATTGTAAACATGTCATTTAAATTATCATAGAAATGTGACAACACCAAATGCACTGTTTTGAATTCTTCTTCTAACAGTTTTAAATTTATTGATTTGCGCATGTTCCTATTCCAAATTAATCCTAATGAATCTTACTTGAATGACGAGTAACTTGATGGAAGGGCCGATTTTCCGATATTATCTCATGACAATATTTTACGATACTTTCTTGAAATTTATTTGATTAAGCACACAAATAGAATAATAACATTGTTTTCACGTATAATGATTTTAATTTTATCTGATACTGCGGGAGGTTATAAGATAATTATCAGAGTTGTTAAAGGGTCTAGATACTTGTATCTAGATCTTGTATCTAGATATATAAATGTCTGTATCTAGATAGATTTTTGATTAAAATATCTGTATCTAGATATTATTTTAGACGATGTATCTGTATCTAGATCCCAGGAGCGTAACCAATGTGGGGGGGGGGAAATCCCCCCATCGCAAATTTGACTGTTTTCATAAATATCATTTTAAGCTAATAAAAATTTTACCCTCCACCCCCTCCCCACTTCAATCAAAATTTTACAAATATTTGAATAACAATTTTCCAACATAAAACTTATTTTTTATAAATAAATTTTATTAAAATTTCCTTTCCTTGTGAGTACATTAACATTATTCAAAAATATTAATAGAATGGAAAAATTTTAAGTTCAAAGAGATTGAAATCAAATGGTAATTTAGTTTATTATTATATATAATTATTTTATTAAATTCAAAATTATTAGTAAGTTAGAATTAATAAGTATTTTTAATATTAATTATTCATAAATACCTATAATTTTTTAAATATTTTATTTTTACTTCGAATTTTGTAGAATAGAAGAAATAGAAATACAAAAGTTAAATAAGGCTGAGCATGAAAAAAAGGAATGTGTCGTCAAAAGCGATATCACTATTGAATTCAATTGATCAATCAGAGTTTATCAATGCTGCTAGTTGCATCAATAAATTATTTTCCTATAGCTCACTACTTTGTAGAAATTTACAAAAACCAAATTTAGATTTGATTCAGGTTATTGATTTGGCAGAAAATATATATGAACAGGTAGATACAATAAGAATGAACGTAGATGAATATTTTCATAATATTTATATAGACGTTGAATAGAAGGCTAAATTTTATGATATAACACTAATTAAACCTCGTCTAGCACCTGGTCAATTATTGAGATGTAAAATAAATATTGGCTTAACTGAAGAATATTATAAAATATCCACTTTCATCCCATTCTTAGATACCTTTTTATCGCAAATAAAAGTACGGTATGCCCAAAGATCCATCTTCGTTTTCTAATGCCCAGTGGCGTAGCTAGGAATTTTCCTTAGAGGGGGTCCATACATATAAAATCCTGGGAGCTTCGCCCCCAGACCCTTTGACGGGCCTTCGGCCCTTTTGCCCGGCCTTCGGCCCGGTTTGTCTTAAAAATCATAACCACATCTTCGACAATATATAATAAATAAATGCATGAATAATATGTTATTATAATTTAGTAGATTATTCTCAATGACTTTAATAATACTACCCAGAATAATTTCAATAGTAATATAATATCCTTCCACAATCTATCAAAACCAGAAAAATATAAATATTAATGGTATTTATTTGATGTAAAGTCACTTTTAAGTCTTTTGAACGTATAATCTAAAAAAAAAATTATGCTCTGGGAGGGGTCCAAACCCGAAAACCACCCCCGTAGCTACGCCACTGCTAATGCCACTATTGGTAAAATTAAATATTTAGCAAAATTTTATTCCTATGATATTGATACTGAAATAAATTTAATCAGTGAATTCGAATTGTGGTATAAATATTTACTACGTTTAGCTATTTAACCCGAGCATGCTATTGATGCGCCGCTCAATTGGTGTAAAGAAACCTTGGCTCAAATTCCTAATATTTTGAAGTTGTTTTATATTCTACCATGTTTGCCTATTATAACATTTACGAATGAAAGAACTTTCGAACTTAAGAAGGTTGAAAACATATTTATGAAGTACTACTTCCGAATCTCGGCTAAATGGGTTAGCTCTGTTAAATATCCACAGAGATTTGGTTCCAAAGACAAACAAAATTCTTGATGAATTGACAACATTCCCACAAAAATTAAAAATCACATTATAATTATAGTAGTATTTAATAAAAAAATTTGTATAACATTGTAATTGATAAGAAGTTTAAAAAAACTTGTTCTTTAAATTATTTTCTAGTCAATATTTTATAGTTTTGTTAAACGCCTCGTTTGGAGCCGATTAAACGGCTAACTCAGTTATTTATCCAGAAAAATATTATGCAATCCTGAAAATTTTGCTCATAGAAGAAGCAAAGGTCTAGACCTATAGTATCGAAATTTCGAGGCTTAGTTAATATTTTTCTGGCGAAAATATTGAGTTAGCCGTTTTTAAAAATCGGCTCAAAACGAGCCGTTTAACAACATTAATATTTTATACACACTGCTATTAGTATTTTCATTAAAAAAATTATATTATACTTATATTGTATGAGAATTTAAGCTGAGGCTAGTTTTTAAAGCAAATTTTATAAAAAAAATGACATTAAACTTTATTCAACTTTACATTTAAAAAATTTTATTAAATATAATATACCCAACTAAAAATAATAAAAAATAGGCTTGTAATATCTATTAGCACGAATTAGTAAATAATAGTTACAAATATAAATATAATTATCATTAAATTATGAATAATTTAATGGAATAGCTAAAACATAAGACCCGGCCGGAGGCCGTGGGACAGCTGGCCGAATGCCAAATAATGGGGGTTTGGGGGCGAAGCCCCTAAAAAATATTCCCCCCCCCCCCATAAGAAAATCCTGGATACGCCACTGTAGATACATTTAAAAAGTATCTTTTAACAACTGATAATTATAAAATATTCATTAATTCTCTTGTTTGTCTCAACTTTTTCATCAAAAGGCAAAACTGATATTCGCAATTTTCAAATGTTTTTTTTTCTGAATCACGGGCAGAAACCTCACGGGCAGAAACCTCACGGGCAGAAACCTCACGGGCAGAAACCTCACGGACAAATAATCCTGAACCAAAAGACACTCATTGATACATAGGTAAATGAGTAACCCACAAACACTAAGAAAATATGAAAATTACACATTTTCTAAAATTGGAGTATTCTTGTCTCATTGAATCCACTCGTGGTTTTTGTTCTCTTTAGCCAAATTTGCAAATTCTTTATTTCCATTCATATCATAAAAAAAGGTCGAGAACAGGAGATGTTCCCAGTTTAGGCTAAAAGGAATTTATTTTTTTCCTTATATAGTAGTTCCTGTTCCTGAGCTTAATCTACGCGATCATCTCTGGGTTTTAGCCTCGTCAAAATGGCATTTAAAATATAAAATGAGCGCTAAAAAGTACACTCTTTTGATAAGTTAAAATCAAATTAAAATATTTTCTGAGCTTGTTTCTACGATATCCGTTATTCAAGCTAACCATTTTGTCTTTCTTTGCCTTTTTATTCCCCCTCCCCTAAATAAAATAATATCTAAAATTAAATCATCAATATTATATAACTCAATATTTTAGCAAGAAAAATATTGCCTTAGGCCTCGAGATTCCGATAATATATGTCTAAACCTTTGTTCCTTCTATGAGCAAAAATCTTCAGGCTTGCGTAATATTTTCCTGGATGAAATGCTGAAATGGCCGTTTTTAAAAATCGGCTCAAAACGAGCCGTTTAACAACACTGTCATTATATTTATGATCACGAATAAGATGTCACCTTGAGGTGGTATGACTAAAAGCTGTGCATTGCTAAACTGCATTGCTAAAAAAGCAAATTAATCATAAATCAATCAAAATTTTATTTATATAAATCGTTTTTTATTTTAATTAATGAAAAAAAATTTTTTTAATTTTCTTTTAAGAATTAAATTTTTTATTCGAAATAAAATAAATTTCAGAAATATTTTTTTTAAAAAAAATATACATAAAAAAAATTGAGATTTTAAATATCAAATAATTTAATAAATCTATTTTTTACTTTATATTAATTGAAGAAGAAGTAAAAAAATTATTTATTATAGTTTATTACATACAACTCAATGATATTGTGGTTTATTATTATATTTTGAGTTTACAAATTTTATACATATAAAATATAAAAAAAGCCTACTACTAGTGTTGTTAAAGCCAGAAAAATATTGCCTAAGCCTTGAAATTTCGATAATATATGAATGGACCTTTGTTCCTTCTATGAGCAAAATCTTCTGGCTTGCGTAACATTTCTAGGTGAAGCATTGAGTTAGAGCCGTTTAATAACACTATCTACTACTTTATGATAAATAAATAATTTTTAAAGATATGTTTTATGAATTAACAATAAGCTATTATAATTTTCCATAAAGAAAATAAATAAAAAAAAATATTTTAATTCCTAATTAGTAAGCATCTCTTATGACCTAAATGGTTTCAAAAAATTTTTTCTATGATTGAAGAACAATCGTGAATAGATTGTTGAAGAGGCTGGCTGCTAGCAGCCATATGGCTGCCCCTACACCTATCTCCTCATTAGTCCATTCCAGAAGCCTGGTAAATATCATCATTGAAATCATACTTTATTAATAAATTACATTTTATGTTCTCATAATTTTTTTTACATATATCATCTTCAAACGAAATATAATCAATTATAAATTATAAAAAATGATCGATTAAAATTGAAAATTAAAGTTTTAAGTTTTGTATAAAATAAGAAAATAAATAATAAATTGTCAATTTTATCGAAAATATTTAAGCGGTAAAATAAATTGATTTTTAAGTTAAGAAACAAACATAAATTGCAAACTAGTGTTGTAAAACGGCTCGTTTTGAGCCGATTTTTTAAAACGGCTAAACTCAATATTTCATCCAGAATAATATTGCGCAAGCCTGAAGATTTTTGTTTGTGGCAGGAACAAATGTTCGGACATCTATTTAGCGAAATCTCGAGGTATTAGGCAATATTTTTCTGGCTAAAATATGGAAGTTAGCCGTTAACATCACTTAATTGCAACGATAAAATGAAAACGTTAAATATAAAACCTAAAAATAAAATAATCTCGCCGAAAGATATAAAAATTTTAAATCGACGTATATATAACAACGATAATATTCTTAAGCACGAATATCATGTTGATGGATTCTTTTATAAAATTAAAAATAGCTATTAATAATTTCTCATAAATAAAAAATTTTATAATTCCTAATTTGTAGCATCTCTTATGATCTATTAAAAATTTTGTCTACGATAATATTCTTAAGCGGGAATATTATGTTTTTGGATTCTTTTATATATTAAAAATAGCTATTAATAAAATATCCAAAAAAGACAAAAGGAGGGGGGTTCATAATTATAAAAAATTTTAATTCCTAATTAGTAGCTTGCAAATGTTGAATTAAAGAGAAAAATAAAAATGTTTATTTATTTTCAAGAGATGTCAATCAGATTATTATTTTTTGAATGATATGTTTTTATTGAAAAAGTAATATTTTATTCAGTCGGTGATTTTATAAAAATTGAGTTGTATTCTTATGAATTGGAATTTGAATTATTTGATATCGACTTTTATGATTATACTGTTGGAATTTATTAGACAAAAAATAAAGTGAGGTTATTAAAATAAAATTAATTGTAGTGTAAATTGAGAAATATTTTATTGGTACCGAACGACCAGTATTCTTTAACACTTATTAGGGAAAAAATAAGTTAGAGAAAAATATAAAAATTGAAATAGTTAGAGAAAAAATTAAACAAGAGTGTTTTATAAAAATAAATTTTAGACGTTATTAATCAAGAAAAAGATTTTCTAGGACCGGTCCTCAAAATAATAGTGGATTCCGGATATATAAAGGTAAGATATTTTTTTTTTGTATTATAAATTACACAACGCAATAGTAAGATTTTTTGGATTAAAATTAGAAATATATAAGATAAAATTTTAAATTTTGGGTAATTAATAAAAAAATGGCTTTTTTATTTTAATGATAATTATAATAAGCATAATATTAATAAAATGTCAAATTTTAAGAGTAATTTTAATAAAATTTTTAATTCAAACTTTAATAAAGTGGATGTGACCAATAATGTCATTACTGCATTAATTTTTTTCGTGTTTTATGTAATCTTAATTATAATGAAACAAGTAATATGGAAAATAAAAAGAAGATCTCTTTAAAAATAGAGAAAATGATATAAAAAATACAAATACCGAAAATTTAATTCCTAAAGTTTTGGTGAAATCTCCAGATATTTCTGAAGATATCAAAAATAGTTTACATTTAATTTTGTTAGAATTAAAAAATTTAAATGGTAAAAAATGTTGAAGAAAAATATGAGAAAATATTACATACGGGTGAAGTATTTAATTTTCCTCAAAATATTGACATATCGGAGGATATGAATAAAAAATTAAATTCAATTGTGATAGAATTTAAAAAGCAAACAGCTGAGGTTTTAATCGAGAAACCAGTAGAAATTTAGAAAAATAATAAAACAAATAATACTTTGAGACAAAGTACCGAGGAATCTCGAATTTTAAGTGAAATTAGAGAAATGAGAGAAAATATGAAAAATTTGTCCAGAGAAGTTTCCAACTTAAAAATCAAAAGTAATAATGTGATTGAAAGTTGTGAACTTTGTGGAAGAAAAGGACATATTGGTAAAAATTGTTATTCAAGAGACCGAAAAACTAATGAGAATGTGACTGCAAAACCAAGTGAAAAAAATGACATAGTGTGTCATAGATGTGGTTTTGTAGGACATATAAAAAGAAATTGCATGGTGAAAGAAGCCAATTTCAAAAGTGGATTACCGCAACGAACATCGGTAGTGATAAATCCAGTGGTTCGAAGTATACAAAATCCTCAGATTATAAATGTGGATGAAATTAAAACTTATAATACAAACCATGATAGATTGTGTTTCAAATGTGAAGAAATGGGACACATTGCCATACCATGTATCCAAAGTGTGAGTGGGTCACAGTGACTATATGATTTGAAAGAGAATCATATAAAAATAGAAAAATCATATTTAGAGAATAATAAATATTTCGATATATATAGTTTTATGAAAAATTGTGATGATTGAAAAAGAAATTAATCAGTGTTGGTGTTTTCGTGTCAATATAAAATTGAGTAAAGCATAATTAAAAGTGATAATATATTGTAATAAAAGTTTTAATAAAAATAACATCTGTGAAGAAAAGTATTATTTATCTTAAACAATAGAGAAGAATATTTTAATTTAAGAATTAAATTTTTATCAATAAAATAAAAACATTGACTTTAATAAATTCATGTGAATAATACCATGTGGCATGGTATTGGAAAGTTCAATGAAATACAAACTTTTGTGTAGATTAATTTTTAAAAAAAAATGTATTTTTTTTTTAATTTAAAGAGATATTGTTGTGAAACAATGTAAAATTAAAATTTTTTTTAATATTATGTGGTAAAGAAAAAAAAACTCTTAAATAAAAGTCGGTGGACATTAAAAGATTTTAAACTTTGACCTAGTGAAGAATTATGTAAAAAAAAAAGTTTTAAAAAAAGATGGAATGTGATGTGATGTGATGATATTGTTTATAGTTTTAATAGTTATAATTATAAATTAACATTTTTTTTATCTATCGGCACATCTTCATATTTTTTTTTGTAACATAAAAAATATGATTGTGGTGGCATTATATATATATTGTAGTTTTGTATTTTTGCTATATGACATGTCTTAATATTTTTTTTGTAATTCATATTATTTTCTTAATGGATATAACGAAAATCAATTTATGTAGTTTTAATAGTGATAATTATAAATTATTTTTTTTATCCCTATTCGTATTCTTTTATTTTGTTTGTGGTCAATTATTTGTTTTATAATTGAACATTAAGAAAAAGAAAATAATTGTAAAGGATTGTTGAATCCAAATTTATATGTATTATAAAACAAACAAAATATATTAATTATTATAGTCCGCATGTCGAAAGAAGATAATTTAAGAGTTAAAATTCGATGATGTTCAAAGATAAGATTCGATAAATTACGAGGAAATAATCAATGAAAGAACGATAATTATATGGTATCTGGGCTTTTGAAGGATGGGCGTGTTGCAAATGTTGAATTAAAGAGAAAAATAAAATTTTTTATTTATTTTCAAGAGATGTCATCAGATTATTAATTTTTGAATAATATGTTTTTATTGAAAAATTAAAATTTTATTCAGTCGGTGATTTTATAAAAATTGAGTTGTATTTTTATGAATTGGAATTTGAATTATTTGATATCGACTTTTATGATTACTGTTGGAATTTATTAGATAAAAAATAAAGTGAGGTTATTCAAATAAAATTAATTGTAGTGTAAATTGAGAATTATTTTAGTAGCATCTCTTATGATCTATTAAAAATTTTGTCTACGATAATATTCTTAAGAGGGAATATTATGCTTTAGGATAAGTCATCCACACAATTTACCGAAGAAAAAATAAACTAATTTAGATTTTAAAAATTTAACAAATATATATCCATAAGAGGGCGTTAAATGCATATATATGAAAAATATCATCTTAGGAAAACTAGAATGATTATTGGTTAGCGCTTTCTTTCTTTCTTTCTATAGAAGAGAAGAGAAGAGAAGAGAAGAGAAGAGAAGAGAAGAGAAGAGAAGAGAAGAGAAGAGAAGAGAAGAGAAGAGAAGAGAAGAGAAGAGAAGAGAAGAGAAGAGAAGAGAAGAGAAGAGAAGAGAAGAGAAGAGAAGAGAAGAGAAGAGAAGAGAAGAGAAGAGAAGAGAAGAGAAGAGAAGAGAATGAATTTCATAATAATTTTTTTATATAAAGAAGATATGCATTATTTCTCCCATTCATTATGCCAGATTATATCATGTTTGGAATATCTATCTTCTGAATTGTTAGGCAATTTTGCTGGCTCACCTTTGAGTCATTTATAATTTATATAAAAATATTTATCGAAAAATACCTAATACATATTTAATTAAGTTTTCTAAGAGTTCATGGTTAGATTGTATATTCCAAATATGATGGCATACATTTCCGGTAAATTTAAATTTTTTTAAATTTAAAAAAAACGTGCTCAAAAAAATGATTTAAATTTGAAAAAATAAAACAATACCGGGGAAAAAAAAATATTGACGCTAACTTATATAATTAAATGAGGATCGGATTTCAGGATTTCTATCTTATTTGTCGAGGATTTCAGGATGTCTCCCTCGACAAATATTGCAGATAGGAATCCTGAGATCCCTATTTCCCAACCTCATGGGATTTTCCATCCTATGTTTAACATTCTTTTCATATTTTACAGTGTTGTGATGATTTAATGAAACATGTTGACGATTAAATTAAAACCCATCCATTATAAAAATGATTAAAATAACGAAAAGGGGGAATAAAAGAATTTTTTCAATAATGTTTGGTCTAAAATGGATGGGTTTTAATTTAATCGTCAATATGTTTCATCAAATCATCACAACACTGTATAATAAGGTATCTTTCATTTATATTTGATATCCTCATTTTCCTCATATATTTCAAAGAAAAAAGAATAATTTATAACAAAATAGAAATTATGAATGATAAATTATTTTTTAAAAAAATTATATTTGTAATTTGTAAGCGATGATAATAAAAATAAATAAATTAATAAACAAGTTGATTATATAATAGGGTTATTATTTAATGATTAGGATGAAGCAATGTATCGGATACAAAAATCTATCGTAAAATTAAAAGATTTATTTACTTTAAGGGTCTTAATATTTTTCGCAAAATATCGTTCACGCGCCAATTTTTTGATAGTTTGTTTTGTGGTGAGGATTTGATCTCTATGAGTAAAGCTTGTCCATTTAATAAATTTTAAGATGTCGCACATTTTGATGATATATAATAGAGAAGAAAAAAATTAAATATTTAGTAAGTGGTCGGTTTCGATTCGATTATCGGTCAATTTAACGATATTTATAAAACATTTTTTTTGTGATATTGTTTTGCTATTTATAGATATACTGGCTGAGAGCCCGTCAAGAATGACGGACGGGTAATCAGAATTTTCTCCGTATGGATAAGTAATAAATTTTACCGTCATTTGATGATGGATGAATCAGAATAGTCAAATTAGAGGAATAGATTATCCGTATTTATCCTTCCCAAGATTTCTATAAATTTTTAGGGAAAAGTCCAATAAACATGGAATAAAAAAAATATGATTTGTGAGTTATGATATTTATCAATTCTTTTAAGAAATTTTCCACGTTTGCTCTCGCACTCCTTATAAAATCTACATTCTTCTCAAAGAATCATTTAAATGCTTTTAAAACCTTCCTAAATGCTCTTTTAAAAAAAGATCTGTCCTTCATATATTCGAATCAATTATGGGGGCAAACCAGATTACCTCACAAACACTGTGGTGGATTGCAATAGGCTATTTAGAAGATTATTAGCAAAAATAATTGCTATGGGTCAAAACCCACAGTCTTAACTTATTAAGTATACTTATCAATTAGGATTTGGTGTTAAGGGAAGGCAAAATAATTTCGGATGCCATTTGTATTCCAAAATCCTCCTCCTAACATAGCTATAATTAAAGTAGACTTTAAAAATGCTCAATAGCAAATTTCGTGAACATTTCATAAATCGTGTTCCTTTATTTGTTGATTTTATTTATTTATTTTATACAAACAGATGATCCTACCAACAGTCTTAATTTATTTTTAAATAGTGTTTTTTTTATAAAAGCATTTTATAAATTTATAAAATCAAAATATAATTTTAACCTTGATCATAGTACAAAAAAAAGTATAAAAATCATTAAGCATTATAAAAAATAAATTGTTTGAATATACTTAGTATGATATTATTTTATAATTTTAACAAATTTATATTATTTTAAGCATCCTACATATTTTTAAGGCTGTCCATTTTGTCGGGCCGCACAATATGCCCTTTTATCTCTGATGAATATTTTGTGTAACTAACTGAAAAATATACAAAGTACATTAATAATATAACAATTTTTAAGGACCCTACTTTTTTAAAAGCTTACCATTTTGTCGGATCCACCATTGCTCTATTATTCCTATGGATTATTTTGTGTAATGCTCAAAAATATATACATAGTACATTATTTTTATTATAAATAATTTTATACATGATTTTATATCTATTCCAAAAAATCGATTACTTTTTTATAATTTAATTAAATTTATATTATTTTAAGCATCCTACCTATTTTTAAAGCTATCCATTTTGTCGGGCCGCACAATATGCCCTTTTATCTCTTATGAATATTTTGTCTAACTAACTGAAAAATATACAAAGTACATTAATAATATAACAATTTTTAAGGACCCTACTTTTTTAAAAGCTTACCATTTTGTCGGATCCACCATTGCTCTATTATCCCTATGGATTATTTTGTGTAATGCTCAAAAATATATACATAGTACATTATTTTTATTATAAATAATTTTATACATGATTTTATATCTATTCCAAAAAATCGATTACTTTTTTATAATTTAATTAAATTTATATTATTTTAAGCATCCTACCTATTTTTAAAGCTATCCATTTTGTCGGGCCGCACAATATGCCCTTTTATCTCTTATGAATATTTTGTCTAACTAACTGAAAAATATACAAAGTACAATTTTAATATTTAAATAAATTTATACTTTAAGGATCCTACTTTTTTAAAAGCTTACCATTTTGTCGGATCCACGCTACATACTTATTTTTATTTTTTTATTGATTTTATTTTATTTTTTTTTTATAGAAAATATTTTTATAGAACATTCTCTTAATTATCAAGTATAATATTTCTCAAAATTATATTGGGATTTTTTAATGTTAAATGTTAGTCTTATGTTACTATTTTTATAAAGTAATATATTTTACCTGTAGAATAATTGGTAAATTAGAGATTTCCTCTTCATTAATTAAAAAGTTAATATCTCTGGGCTTGGTTTCAAAATTATTAGGGAAGGTGGGTTAGAGAAATTCTTTTTAAATATTAAGATCTTGGATGCTTTTTTCTTGAATCTATATTGGAATATTTTAATGTTAAATGTTAGTCTTGGATGCTTGGATATTTTTTCCATGTTAAATGTTAGTCTTATGTTATTCTTTTTATAAAGTAATATATTTTACCTGTTGACTAATTTGGTAAATCAGATATTTCCTCGTCATTAATTATAAATTTAATATCTCTGGGCTTGATTTCAAAATTATTAGGGAAGGTGGGCTTGAGAAAATCTTTTTAAATATTAAGATCTTGGATACTTGGATATTTTATCCAGATATTGTAGGCTTATATTGGGATTTTTTAATGTTAAAGGTTAGTCTTGGATGCTTGGATATTTTTTCCAGATATTGTATGCTTGAACCCTATATCGGGATTTTTTAATGTTAAATGTTAGTCTTATATTATTATTTTTATAAAGTAATATATTTTACCCGTAGACTATTTGGTAAATCAGATATTTCCTCTTCATTAATTATAAATTTAATATCTCTGGACTTGGTTTCAAAATTATTAGGGATTGAGGTGGGCTTGAGCAAATCTTTTTAAATATTAAGATCTTGGATGCTTGGATGTTTTTTCCAGGTATTGTAGGCTTGAACCTATATCGAGATTTTTTATTATTAAATGTTAGTCTTATGTTAATATTTTTATAAAGATATATATTTTAACTCAAAAAATAGTTTTCAGTAACATACAAAATGTATACTGATTATGCTATGACATCATATGTATCCTTACTATAGACATCATACATGCATTATTTTAACAACAGTCTTAAATATGGGAAAAATCTAAATTTAAAAAATACTAAAATTCTCTTTTCCTTTCTTTCCCTTTTAATTTCCCTATTTTCTTTCCCTTTAATTTTCTCTTATTTCCCTACCCAGGCTACACACTTTAGGCGAAAGCTGGTTATCAAAAAATAATGTCATTCAATTCTTAATTCAAATCATATTCAAGCAAAAAAATATACTGGGTCATATGACATG
The DNA here is from genome assembly GCF_954871325.1 of Gordionus sp. m RMFG-2023. Lineage (NCBI taxonomy): Eukaryota > Metazoa > Nematomorpha > Gordioida > Chordodea > Parachordodidae > Gordionus > Gordionus sp. m RMFG-2023. The sequence goes on along the minus strand of NC_088779.1, from coordinate 2,791,643 downwards.
AAGCCCAATAAAATCTACCAAATGCAAAATAAAGTTATTCATCTATATATACTAAAAAGGCTTATACTTTTCATTTTAGAATACTTAGCTTATGATGGATGAAATTCCCACTATTTCTAGAGAGGTTAACCTAATATTGACTCCTCTTCAGGTTTAATACATTAATATATTTTTTATTTATTCTTTGTTTTTATTTTAGATAACAAGCCCTGTCTTACCCTCATTTAATGATTGTACAGGTGGTATATTGACTCCTCATCAAGTTCAGCATTTATTTTTTTTATTTATTCTTTTGTTTCTATTTTAGATAACAGATAACAAGCCATGTCCTAGCCTCAGTTTATAATTGTACAGGTGGTGATTTATCCGTCATTAATAAAAGAAAAAGATGGCAGATCTATCAAAAAAAGAAACCAATGTGGTATATCATGAGGTTATATCCGATTAATCCCGGTTTATAAGAATAAGAATGAACATTACTTAGTATGATATTATTTTATAATTTAAACAATTTTATATTATTAAAGCATCTTTTTGTCGGACAGCTCAATATGCCCTTTTATCTCTGATGAATATTATGTCTAATTGAAAATTATATCAAAGTACATTTTTAAAATTTAACTAAATTAATATAACAATTTTTAAGGATCCTACTTTTTTAAAAGCTTACCATTTTGTCGGATCCACCATTGCTCTATTATCCCTGCTGATTATTTTGTATAACGCACAAAAAATATACATAGTATATTATTTTTATTATAAATAATATTATATATTATTTTATATCTATTCCAAAAAATCTTCATTTTATTTCAATAATGATGTTTATTTATATTTTTGCCTGATTTCTTTATTTGTCTAGGCTAACTCAACCTTAACCCTCACATTGCTACAAAACATGATGATTCTATTATTAAAGATAAGCAAAGAAAATAATGACGAATAAACAAACGTCTTACCCGTTCTAGAGTTACTGGTAGACAAAATAATAAAGTACTACGCTTGAAATGAACTCTTCTGGAGGTTTTTTTTAATCTTATGTTTTATATCTATGTTTATTATATTTTCACCCAGTTCTCCAAATGATATTTCTATCACCACTATCACAATCCCTATGCCACCTCCACCTATTTTTTAACAAATATAAACATTTATTTATCACTAAATTTTATTATCTCATTCTTTTCTTTCTATTTTTATTATCTATTAACCACTATTTCTCAAAACCTTATCACCTTTAATTTATATAATATAATATAATAATTTATACCTTCTTTTTCCTCCCTTTTTTAATCTAATTTTTTAATTACCTTACAATTAATTAACCTTTATCTTAATAACATTACATTTATCATGTTATTTTTAACTTTTAGAATATCATAATAGACTTGATAAGTCCCCCAAAAATTTTATTTGATGATAGCCCTCCAACTTATTAGAAATATGCATCTAATATTGACCCTTCTACCGGTTTTACATTATTTTAATGTTTGTTTAATTTCAACAATAGTATATTTATATTTTTGCCTGATTTCTTTATTTGTCTAGGCTAACCCTAATCCCTCACATTGCTACCAAACATGATGAATCTTTTATTAAAGATAAGCAAAGAAAAAAATGGCGATTCAACAACCGCCTTACCCGTTCTAGAGTTACTGGTGGCCAAGATAATAAGGCACTGTGAACTCCTCTGGAGGTTTATTTTGTTTTTTATCTAATGTTTTATATCTATATGTTTATTTTATACACCCAGTTGCCTCCAAATGATATTTCTATCACCACTACCACAATCCCTATGCCACCTCTGCCTAATTTTTAACAAATATAAGCATTTAATTCCACTATCACTCACCTCATTAGGAGTTATTATAAATAATACTTTACCGATTCCCTGAGGAACTTTCATGAATATTTAGAGAGATGTTCAAACGTGAATGTGTAGTGCGGCCAATTTCATTAACATTATTAATGGGAAAATATGCGGTAGTTTTGTCATGGCCTTTATAACAATACTTACGACCATTTTATGGTTGAGTTGACAATGTCGTTCATGATTCTATTTTAGAGGGGGATACCAAAACTGACACTTTGGCAGAAATATCATTTTGCGTTCTTCTTTTACCAGTAGCCCAGGGCCTCAGCTTTATCAGGACGCAATGGGTGTTGTACACTGCTTTGGTAATCCGTCAATTACTTTCACCTACAACCCTAAATGGGATGATATTATACATTAATTTTTTCTTCTGCAGACGACTGAAAGGATTTGCTCTTAATTTTACCAGACACACAGAGTAATAATTATTCCTCATCATTTTTTAAAAAAATTACCTAAATTTATATGGCAAGAAAAACAAATTTCTTAAAAAATATATAAATAAATTGCATATAAGTTTCATTTGTATTGAATGACATTTTTGTAATTTAAATAGATAGCATTTTTTTATAGCCCTTTGATAAAAGGAGTTAACCCACTAATTGGTAAATCCGATATTTCCCCTTCTTGTGTTGATATATTATTTAGAAATTTAACTATCTCCGGGTTTGGGAAAAAGTTTTGAAACTTAATATGGGATGGCCTGGGCTTGAAAAATCTTCCTCAAGATTAATATTTGCTTGCACCTGACTTGGGAATATCTTATACAAATTATTATGGGCCGGGCTGGGAAAAAATTTTCAAAATTATTATGGGTTGAGCTAGGCTTGAGAATTTTTTTATAAATTATAAGGTCTTGAACGCTTGGAAATTTTTTTCCAAATATTATGAGCTTGGACCTGGCTTGAAATTTTTTAATGTTAAATGTTAGTCTTATGTAACCAGTAATATATTTACAAAGAATTTTGGTATTGGGTACAAGCTCATTTAAATATATTTTGACTCAAATAATAGTTTCCACTCTTAGTCCTAATGGGTTGGACTCAATGACATTGCTTGGACTTGACCTAAATGGGGAGGGGGAGGGGTTTAAAAATTATATAAATTGGATATGATTTTTAAATAAAAGTTAACATCTTTCTTAAAGACGAATAAAATTCTCATTCTCCGTCATTTTTGACGGGCAATAATTTTTTGAAAATATAAGTTTTTTTTAAAAAATATTAAAATATATTTCGAAATTATTTTCCTAGAAATATGACATAAAGTTTGTCAACTTTAAATTCTATGCCAATCACTTTATTATCGTATAAGCTCGATTATTCTATACAAACATCATGGAAAGATATTTGAATTTTAATAACTTTAGAGGTAATAAATTATAATGTTTTTCAGTAATATTTAAAACAATGTAAAGGGATAGCAACCTTGATTTCTAATAACGTTAAAATAGGAGCTAAAGATCTTAAAATATTTAGAAATGAACAGTTTCAAAATGAGAAAAATAGACAAAAATCATTGATTACAAAAATTGAAAAAATTAAAGTTCAAATTAAAGGTCCGCCACAAGAATGTTCATTAATAATGAATAAAAACCTATCCACTCCTTACGATTGTGCTAAACGTATTTTATTTTAAAATTTTCATTACTATTTAATAATTAGATATACATGAATATGTTACAAAAAGATGTGCTTTAGCTATTGTTAATGGGAAGGTCTGGGATATACATAAACCTCTTGTTGAGGATAGTGAGTTATATTTTCTTCATTTCAAAGATGAAGACAGTCAGTTCCTTAATAAGGTAAATACATTACTATACATTTATTTTACAATATGATTAAAATATAGGCTTTTTGGCGCACAGGTTCCTTTATTTTAGGGAATATAATTGAAAATAGCTTTAAAGATGAACTTTCAACTGACTTACATAGTTGGATTCCTACATTAGGTTGATATTTTATATAAATTTGATTTTATGAATAATCTAAGACCAGACTAATTATCATAGCTATTTTGCTTGTTTGTAGAAATATTTTGGTATTTTTTTAAAAATTATATGGCTTGAATTATTTTAAAAAAAAGTGAAGTTAAGAATATTTATTATCGCTTCTATTGGGACCTATTTTTCAGGTCTGATTTCATCCAAGAAAATTTTTTTCTGATCAATCAGATCTGTCAATTTTTCAAAGTTACAAGTTTAATCATAAATTTTATTTAAAAATAAATCCAAATACAATATTTAAATGGACTTTGAAAAAATGATAAGCAAATGCCAAAGGATAATAACTAATTTTAAAGTTATTTTTAAAGAAAATATTCATTAAAACAATAGGTAAAAAAAAATAAATTTTGAAATTAAAGGGCAGAATTAAGCCTGGTCTGAGAAAATATTGGCCCAAGTCTGACCAACCTTGTTTATTTAGATTGAACTTGAATCAGATTAACTTAGACCAGTTCATGCAAAGCTCTTTATTTTTAATTCATAGTTAGCTCATAATACTATAATGGAGCTTAAGGCATAAACTATATCTTTGTTTTAAATCAAAATTTTAACTCCCTCTTTCCATATTTTATTATTTTTTTTGAATATTGTAATTATTAATTTGTAAAATTTTCTTTAAATGTTCTATAGATTTTTGGCAATTTACCTCTGTAATAAATTATTTTGTCAGTTATTGTTAACTTGCTCTTGTATTTTCTAAATCACCTCAATAATTTAACCCTGTGGATATAATTTTTCACCCCAAGCCCATGTCTGGTCCAAAATTATTAACAAAATAAATACAAAACTAAACCATATTTTTTTTTATAAGAGTAGATTCAATAAAAAAATCCTGATATCTTTTGTCTTAATCCCAGAGTATTAAATATAAAAAAGGAAAATTCCTATTTGTTTAAATTTGTAGTCCAATCAAACACAATTATTAAATAGGAAGTAATATTTTCAGTAGTGTTGATATACGGCTCGATTTGAGACGATTTTTAAAAACGGCTAGCTAAATATTTTAGCCAGAAAAATATTTACTAAGCCTCGAGATTTAGCTAATAGATGGGAAAACTTTTATGCCAGCGGCTTGCGTAATGTTTTCCTGAATAAAATATTGAGTTAGCCGTTTTTAAAAAACGGCTCAAATCGAGCAGCCGGTTAACAACGCTAATTTTTAGGGGGCATAGGTAGCAGGAGGAACGAGTCCCCTTCCTCCCCCCCCTTGCGCAGTAAAATTTTGTAAAAATATAAAAGGGTTTTCATGAATTATGAAAAAGTATTCTATTTCAAATGAGATCGTTATATTTAAAATTTTAGCCTAAGAGTTAAAATTAATTTAAACATTTCTTCCCTGTGCTATTAATATTTTATCCCACCAAAATTTAAAGCATATTTTCTTACATTTTTTTTTTTGAAACCTCTTAAATATTGATGGATACGAGATAATTTTATCCACCAAAAAAAAAATTATATTTAATTTATCTCTACTAATAACTATGAATAGGCAGCAACATTTCTAGCTTTGTTAAAATGCCCAGATAATCAAATAGACAGAATCTGCTGAATAAAATAACTTAGGAAACTTCTGGCGCCACAAGAAGAAATAAATTGCAAAAGGCATACCCACCAGGATGGAACCTAAGACATCAAGCTGTTACAGCATTTTTGGTATCTAAAAGAACCTATTTTTGGAGAAATACTAGAATGGTCTCAATCTATATTTCATCGAAGCAGATACGTTAGTAGATAAAATTACGTCAGCCGATTTTTTTTTTGCATTGGAATGCATTAATATATTTAATTACCACCACAAATTTTATGACAATGTTAATGTTTTTTTTAAAAAAAAAAATGATATGGATTTGGCTGAAGTTATGAGAATCGCTAACAATTATTTTATTTTACGCGATAGCGGAGGCGAAGGCGAAGGCGAAATTATATAATTTCGAGATTCGCGAGTCTAGACCTACACCTAGACCTAGACAAGCGGATGGTTTCGATAATTAACCTGGACTAGATTCAGGAGTACTATAAAAATAACCGTTGATATTCCATTTTTTGGATACACCTTTTTGACTTCAAAGCTAATGGAGGATTGAATTTTCATCGTAATAAATGTTTAATTCTATGTTTTATTGTGATTTACGTGATCTGCATCGGGCCTAATTTTTCAAACCCGGCCCGAACCCGAAATTTTTTTAAAAAAGTTTTGCCGGCCCGACCCGAAGAATTTTTTTTAAAAATGTTGCCAGAATTTATTTAAATATAGAAATTAATTTTTATAATTACTCGAAATAAAAGACATGTTATATGTTGTTTAATTTCGATAAATAAATCAAATATTTTTTATTTCACATAAAAATAAATCAATGTAAAATTGATAAATTTAGATATATTTAAAAAAAAATAACTTTGCATATCTCTAATTTACATACCGGTTATAGCTAATATTTTTTTAACCTTATATTATTCGCCCTTATGTATTTTTTATTTTTCCAATATGATTAGTTTATATTGTAATAAATATTATATTATTGATTAGTTCTAATAAATTTGTTAATGTTCCAAAAAAAAAATTATCCGCCCCTGCCCGTAGAAAATTCTTGGCTACGCGGGCAAGGAATTCGGAATCTTTTTGCTCGGTGTGACAGCCCGGCCTGACGCCCGATAATTTAATATTCAGAAAATATTCTCGATAATCATCTTATTTCATCGGAACGACAATTAAGAATCACGTGTCATTTTTCCATCTAACGCATTTCACCTATATTCATTTACGTAATTTTTCCATTTCCCAAATTAACAATTTTTCCTGTGATTGTCACCAGTTAAAACTCTTTAAAACACATCATATTCTTTTAGGTTAAAATAAAATATATATTACATTCTACATTAAGCCGACAAAATCTGGAATTTTAATTTCTGTTTATGATAGTTACGAAATTCGATTAAATAGCCTCAGATCTTTATAATATATAAAGATGTTTATAGAATATGGGATACAAATTTAAAAAATGGTATTTTTTGAAAAGATTGCAACTCGAGAATTTGAGACCCAAAGAAAAATTCGACTGGAAAATCTGAAGTGTGGAAGAAATTCCTACTTATATTTAATAAACGGGTTGGGAAGGAAGGGGTGAAAAATTCCAAAATTTTTTTAATCGGGCTCGGGTCGTGCTCTCCTCGCGAAATATTAACTTTACAAGGGCTCTGGCTACGCGTCTAAATATTTGATCTCGTTAAATATTTTATCTTTAAAAAAAAAATTGTATTTAGTTAACAGATGTAAATTTTGTTACGATTTTCTACTGCCCTTCTCAACAAAATGGTCTCCCTCGCAAGTAATAAATTTTATTTTTAGAATGTTAGATATAGTTAAGAGTTCTAACGGCTCATTTTGAGCCGATTTTTTAAAAACCGTCAACTCAATATTTTATTAGGATAAATATTATGCGAGCTTTAAAGATTTTGTTCATAGGTGGCGTGGCACAAAGGTTTTGAACATCTGTTAACGACGATGACTCGAGGCTTAGACCATATTTTTTTCTGGCGAAAATATTGGGTTAGCCGGTTTTAAAAATCGGCTTAAATCGAGCCGTTTAAACAACTGATAAACCGGTAGGTTGTGGCGATATCGATAATACACAAAATTTTTCCGCGAATCCGATATTTTTTCCAATATTTACTCCCACAAAAACTAGTGTTGTTAATGTTTTTTTTTTAAATATCAACTAGTTTACCAGATTTATTGGAACCATATTATAATTTATTAAAATTTAATTATTTTTTATTAAATCAAAAAATTACAAATTGTTTTAAAAAAAAATTAACAAAAGGAAGGAACCCAAAAATAAATTTGAATTCTACTAATAATATTTTTCTTAACTTTTATACGTCATTTCATTTTGCGCAATTAAATATTATTTAATGTCCTAACAAATTACGAAAAAATAAATTAATTAATCATATTAGTGCGCAGGCGCCCAAATTTAGCGTTTTCAAAACGCAAATAATACATTTTAAATGCGTTCGTTTAAATTGTGCAGCATTTTTTTTTTAAATTTAGCCGTTTCATATTTAAAAAAAACCGATAAAAATTAACGGTTCAATTTAAATATAGGTGCGTTTCCTTTTTTTTTTATTTGCGTTTTGAAACGGTGCGTTTTTGAAACGTTCAATTTTTGCGCACTAATTGATCGTATAAATAATTTTGTAATATTCCCATATAATTAATTAAATAATTACGTATTCAAATTAGAGATCTGCAAAAGTAGGCCGGTTCGGCTCGTACCCGGCCCGAACCCGACCCGGTCCGAACGCTAAATATTTCAAATAAAAAAAATTGACTATAGTCCCAAAATTAGAAAATTATGATATAAACTAATACGTCTTTAATGAACTCAAGTTAATGGGGGGGGGGGTAAATTTGAATCCCCCCCAACAGTTAAATGGTTCGATTCTGCCATTTTTTTTAAAAAATGGCGTAATAAAGAATTTAGCCAAAATATTTACTTAAGCCTCGAAATATCGTCAATTAAATGTTCATATAACCAATTAAGATTTTTGTAAAAAAAAAAATGAAAAATATATTAATAGGACCGAACCCTCAACGTGACTTCTATTTAATGATCCTTTTGTTTTGTACTTAATAGACACATAATAAATTTTACAGCTGTATTAGATAGGCACCAAATTGACGCCATGCCGAATTGTCGTGCGCCCACTTTTCCGCCACGAATTGACGTGGAACCACTTCTTTTTTTTAAACCAATCAGATATTATCATTTTTTTTTTAAAAAAAATAAGGCGGAATTACGAATTTTAACCAAACAAGCCAATCAGTTTTGTTGGAGAGAGCACCTCATTCAACCTTTAACCGTCGACGCTAAGATAGCCCAAAAAATATTTGAACATTCGAAGTTTTTTAAATTTCTTATTTATTTTGTAGTAGTATATTCTAAAAATTTATTCTAAGGCTTACTTACGAGATTATTCGAGAAAAAAAACCAATATCAACAACACTACATTAAAGATTCTGATTGGCGAATTGAGTAAGACTAGTGATAAGCATAAAGAGATTATCTATTATATCAACAACATTGCATTAAAGATTCTGATTGGTATTGAGTAAGTAGGGACTAGAGATAAGCATGATGAGATTATCCAATTAAACCAACAACATTAAGATTCTGATTGGTCAATTGAGTAAGTGGGGACTAGAGATAGCATGAAGAGATTATCTAATTTAATATTTATTACAAAAAATTATATTTCATTTCTAACTCGGCCCTGCCAGATATATAAAAATATAGAACCGGGTTTTGGTCCGACCTAAATATCTTATTTTAAAAAAAATTTATTTGATTGGTTAGATTTAAACGCGAACAAATATCAAAAATGGCGGAGGAATCGAAGACGGGATTTTCCGTAAACTTGTACAGAGTGGACGATCACGTGGATTTGAGCAGAGGTCCTATGATAGCCAATACAAGATTATTCGGCCGATTCGATATTGTCGATGTAACGCCATTTTTTAAATTCATATATTTAGTAGTTAATTCGTTCTCAACTGGATCTACCAAACGCCGTGAAAAAATAATTAACTACACCTTTAGGAGTTAGTTAATTAGTTACATCAATAGTCGGGTATACCTAGAAAATCTCAAAGCGAAGGTTATAGTTTTTTGGCGAAAAACTATATTTATTTACTTTTTAACCGACTAAAAACAAGGCTGAACCGGACTAAACTTTTGGTCACTTTTTAAACTGGCTGAAAACTATATTTAACTGTTTTTAACTGGACCAAACTATATTTAACCGTTTTTAACTGGACAAACTATATTTAACCGTTTTTAACTGGACAAACTATATTTAACCGTTTTTAACTGGACAAACTATATTTAACCGGGCCAAACTATATTTAATCACTTTTTAACCTGCTAAAAACTATAAAGCCGTTTATAACGGATTCGAAAGTATGTTTAATCCCGTTTTTAACCGCCTAAGAGCTATTTTTTTAACCGACTAAAAATAAATTAAACACTCAACCCACACCTATTGCGAAATAAAGCGATAGAACGAGAAAGAAGGAAATATATTTATTTTATTTATTCATTAAAGGTACATGATTTATCGGAAAAGGGTTGCGATGAAAATATGTACAGAGCCCAAGCTGTCGCCCTTCCATCTCAATTATCGGTTTTTAAATCAATCAAAAATATATATATTTTTCATTTATCAATGGGCCTTAGCGACGAATGCCAATTTTCAAAACCCGGTTTTTTAATTTTAAGGTCAATCATACCGAGTTTTAAATTCAATATTTTACTATCCGACCAGGGTTTTGTCTCTAGCCTGTATCACTGTATCCTCATCGATCCTAAGACTAATCTATTCATGAATATCGGTCCATTAGCCATTGCGATCTTTTTATTTCTAAAAAAAAAATGAATTTCTAAGAAATTGATACTTGCCAAAAAATTTTTTTGTAATAGTTTGATTATTTTTATGTATTTTTGAATAATTTTTTATGGTAAAGGGTCAGAAACATTTCTGGAAATTTACCAATAAATTACTGGAAGTAAATTCGGAATTCTCGGGAATTAATGCATAAAAAATTTGATAATAATGACATTGGAAAAAAAAACTTGAAAATTAACTTGAAATTTTTTTCAAAAAAAAGCTATCCACATTAGAGATCATAGCTAGGCCGGTTCAAAAGCCCGCGGGCCTGACTGGGAAAATTAAAACGAGCGGGCCAATTCATGCGTAAAAAATTTTCTGGGCCAGGCCTCGCATATCTCTAATTTCTCGTAAAATTTTAATGGGCAAGGCCGGGCATTAAAATTTGCTTATTTCTTTGTATTTTTTTTTAGCTGCCCAACCTAAAATACTTAAATCTGCAAATAATATAGTAAAGATCCAATTACAAATGCACAATAGAGATATCAAACACAATTAATTTATAAAACGGTCGTTGTAGAAATAGATAGCCATAGAGGAGGGGTATAGGAACTTAAATTGACATTGGGGGGAAAAAATAGATATAGATAGCCTGAAAATTCGTTCAAAATAACTTAACTGGTCGGGGCGGACTTTTCATAAAACTATAACGGATCTGGAGGAGCCTGATTTTTCGCAAATGGGCCTGGGAATACATTCAACGAGTGGGTAGGGAAACATATGCGAAAATTCTGAACGGGGGCGAAGCAGACCGGGCTTTATAGACCTTTAATCCATATCACAATATTTAAAGATTATTAAATAGAATAGTTGCTTAAAATTAAGGGCAGTGCTATAGCCCTAAAATTTGCGGAACATCATATTATATATATAATGGATATCTAATTTTGCAGAAAATATACATTGCGTAAAAAAAAAATCTTGGCCATAAACGAATTTTTTTTCAAAATTTTTAAATTAATTAACCGCACGTTTTGATTTATTATCGTTCGCAGACCCGTGACTTGGCAGCCACTCTTTTAGTATATTGAGTAGGATTTCATTGGCTCCTAGAAGACTCGTTAACGTTTATCAATTATTAAACTGGTAATGCGTTTTATCGTAAAGCACGCAGAAATCCGTCATAATGACATATTAATAAGGTGAAAGCCGCGCTCATATTTAGCAGTACTACAAGGAATTGTGCTAATACAATTTTCGAAACTTTATCAATATCCTCACTCATCCCATTTATCGCGAGATCCATATCGAACTTCTGGTTTTCTTTATCACGATATTCCATATCGGATAAGATGGCTAAAAAAGATAAAGACATAGTATCCCTTTTTCCTAATTAGTAGAATTATCTGAAATTATTAGCATCCGTTAACCTATATTTTGCATATTGTTCTATTAAGGCAGTAATGAATTGATTTTCGTTTAAGACCCAGAGTGCCTTCCGCTTTCCTTCAATAAGTTTATTTATCTCTCTAGCTTCTTGGGCTAATTTCATTCGCTCTCTTTTAAAAATATTATTATAAATAATTCGTGTAGAAATTATAAAAAAGATTTAGAACCTACCAGGCTTATCCTCGAACAATTTTGGAACACGAATCTTTCGCTTCCCGAAGCCCCAAAAACAGATTAGGACCCGATAGGAATTCACCGCTTTTAAAAATGGGTGGGCACAGCCCGTTAAATTTTTGCACGGCTTGCTAGAATTAGCGAATTTTTGAAATACGTATACCGGGACTCATAGTTATTCCTAAACTGCCTTAACAGTACGAAGACGGCTAGATACCCCATCGCACATCGAGTGCCCTTCCAATCCATTCAGGACGCTATTTGATCCCTTTATACGATTATCGCCTGTAACACTTTTTATTGCATCGAACACCTCTAATTCATAAACCATGATTTAAACAATGTCAGGGTGTGATCGTGGGTTATATTGTTGGATATTTTTTTAATAACCAATTAAAAATAGAGGAAGGGTTATTTTTTTTTTAAATTATAAATGTACAATTACATATTAATAATATACTACTATTTTTGTTTATAAAATATTTTATAATTAATTTCATGATATAAAAAAAAATAATATTAATATAATGTGCTAAAATATATCATTATAAATAATAAAAAAACAAATTTTTTGGAAGGGTCTCGCAGCGCCCTCTACTTTTTTGGGAAAATTTCTGGCGGGGGCTCGTTAAGTTTTTTTTAAAATCGACGTATACCTTTTCTACGTCTATTTCATTGGAACCAAAAATGTCCTTATGAATCAATTTGGACATTTTTATAAATCTATCCGAGAATTCTCGAAGTATACATTGGTATGATTGCCCTAATGGCGTTCTAACGTGAATGCTGATAAAAGTATATAAAATATAATCTATATTCTTTCCCCTATTTAGCCTTTAAATGTCAAATTATTATTTTTTTCTTCTCTCTCTAATAAATTTAAAGCTTCATCAATGGACTTGGAATTTGTTGAAGAAGAAAGCTTCCATACCGGTAAAACTAAAAACTCTATAAAAATTTTGATTTTTAAAACAGAACAAAAAAAATACGATATATTATCATATCGCATATAGGGTTTCTTTTAAATAGTTTAGGATTATGGTCGGGGAAATAAAATACATTATATTTGCTCATCATTATATTTTTTTTCCCCATAAAGAAACGAGTTTTTTTCGGGGAAAAAACTAACGTTTTTTTTTTGTGTTTCTTATTTACTACCATACCAATTTTCATGGAAATTATTTTCAATATCACTATTCATTTTTAAATAGCGTTAAGATTTGATAAATTAGGGGTCCAGACCCTTCTGCCATCAATGAGCAAAATCTCCAGGCTTACATAATATTATTTTGGTTAAAATCTTAATTGGGCGGATTTCTTAACGACACTAATTTTGAATTATAATATAAAAATATTTTGATGGAACTTTTACATTTTAACAAATATCTAAAATAAACTCGTTCATTTAAATTTAAAATTACCTCATTTTTTTAAATAAGAAAATTAATTTTTAAATTTAATTAAAATGATAAAGCACATGTTTTTTTTCTTTCTTTCGGTTTTTTTTACATTCCAAAAAAACATTTTTCTCCCCTTTTTTCCTTCCATAAATTTGTTAACTCATTTTTAGGTTCTATTTTATAAAAAAACCACAAAATTAAAGTTTCTTTTTTAAGAATATTAAAATGATTTTATAAAAAAATTTTTTTTTTTGGAATTATAGGAAAAATTTGATCAAAAAACTTGTTCGAGAATCAAATTTTCAGAGATCAAAAATCTTTGAAGATTTTTTTTTATTTTTGAAGAGCATTTTTCAAACTTCTATTTTTATTCATTCATGTTAAATGCTCTAAATTTTGGGTAGCACATATATTTTTATATCAAATTCTCATCCAATCATTTGCTTTGATGTCATATATTATTAATGCGCACGATCAGTCGTTCGATCACCTGCCTCAAAGGTACGAGGATTTGAAAAATTCGCCCCTAACTAGACTCAGGTACGCCGATCCGGATTTGGTGAAGCCCAATAATACGGGCTGGAACGAAATGCATCTCCCTTTCCGCAAGGAATCGCCGCTTCAAGACAACGCGCCTAATTCATTCGCGGCTACGGATAATCAGAATTTAAACCAGGGAAACCTTGTTCACGATACCAGACTTAAGTTCAATAACGTCAGGTTAGTGTAAGAAAAGTGCCGTATAACTTTGATAGATTGATCATATGATCAAATTTAATATCATTCGAAATATAGGTTTATCAAAGATGGGCACAATACCTATATAGTGGTTAGGTCAGTTCTTGCCATTTGGTGCATATTTGATTTAAATAGTTTTGATGGCACAATAAATTAAAATGTTGGAAAATAAGGATATTAATAAAAGGAACAGTTTAGGGTTCAGATGAAAATAACATTTCCAAGTTCGGTTTGCAAGAAAAGGATATCGGCTCTGTTTGATTGAACCTTTAAAACCCGATTCCGCTTGATAGAACTTTAAGAACCGGTTCTAACCTTGCGCATAAAAATATTTACCTGAAATTATGCAAAGAATCGCATTATTTTTTTAAAAATTATTGAGCCTTCTGACAATTAAAATATTTTTAGAATTTGAAAGAGAATTCTATCGCTGAAAACACGGTTAGCTGACGCCAATAAGTGGCACAATACAAAGATATCCAAAAATTGTTACTGGCACTTATATGCCAATCATTTCGATTATTTATTTATAATCTTTAAAAAAGAAAATTAGGTTCCAACAGGTCAAGTTCATTACCTTTTTTTTAGAGGAGGTTCTGGTTACGAAGTTTTTAACGGTTACCAATTCCGTTTAGATTCAGTAAATAATATTGATTAATACATTCTTTACGGTTCGGTCAGGGTCGGGGTATACCACCTGGAAGAATATTTATGAGTGAGAAGATATTATATTTGTATTACAAATTAGAAATGTAAGTGTACTACTGACATCTTTATTTAAATTTTCTTCTGCCAGACATCAATGGGAACATCGACCCGTTTTCGCTAGGAGAAGCAGACCCTCTATCTACGTTAATAGCATTCAAAATTTACCCAAGGAATATGTTCAAGTCCCTCACTCGAACTCCGATAAACAATCTAGGCCTATATAGAACTATAATTTTGTTGGCTATATATATATATACATTTAAATGTTTCTTATTGGCAAGAATAGTGTGCGTTTTAATATATTTTTATATTAAAACTATGTGTACGATCTTGAATTGATTTTCATATGTTTATATAACCAAATTTAACCCGGAGTGCAAATTTTTTAAATCCGGTTAGTTGAAAAGCAACTAATCGAAGGGTCAGTAAGATATTCTTATTCGTTAGCCGAATAACAATAACGGGTCAGTAAGATATTCTTATTCGTTAGCCGAATAACAATAAAGTAATCTTTTATTAGAATGGATCTTAATTTTGAACTATCATCCAAAAAATTTAATTCATATAAAGCATGGATGAGAGCCCGAATTCTCGATATTTCGCAAAAAAAATTTTTTTAATTTTTATTTTAAACTTTCATTTTATTTATTTTAAAATTATATGTTAAAAATAATATAATATTTTAAAAAAACGTGTAATTTATGATTTACATTTATAAAAGATTTCCAATTTAAAAAGTGGTTCCTATTTAAAACAATTTTTGATCATTTTTTTTCGTGGAATCATTCAAGTTATATTTAAGAGTTGGCCATTTTTCTTAAAATTTTTTTACATTTTACCAAGCAAGAGCAGATTTGAAAATATATAATAATATCTATTTTAGGATATTGTTTGTGGATTATTAAATTGATAGTTAAGTAAGACAAAGAGGAGTACAAAATCACGAATATATTATTATGATGATAAATTCTTATAAATTTTGAAAAAAAAAATTATATTTCTGTTATTTTAACTAATTTTAATAAGTTATTATTTTTCTGGTCTCAGAACCCTGAATCCCAACCTGGTTCAGAGATTTTAATGATTATTTATATCTCGGATAAAAAATAACAAACTTTATACGAAAAAATCAATTTTTTAAAAAAAAAAGGTGTAAGGTAATCCAAAGTAGGATGGATGCTTAGGAAACTCCAGATCCCTAAAGAGATCCTCAGGGCTCCGATATCTAAAAAAATTCTCCCCTGATTCTTTTAATTAATTGGAAAGTCTTATGCGTATAAAAATTTTATTTTAGGTCATAATATTTGTTTTTAAGGTTTTTTCGCCTGGGTCAGGGCAAAGTGTGAATTATTTGATTTAGAGAAATCATCTTAGTTACTAATGTAACCCCCGAGCTAGGGGGAGTCTCTCTGATCAAGATATTTATATAACATTATCCCGTCCTTCTTTAAACTATCTTTGATGAGAACTACTGGTTCAAAAGTGATTGGTATTTTAGTTTAAAAGCTTGTAATAACAACGCATGGCCGGATTGGCTCTCGATAAAATATTTACGATGTAATTGGTGGTGACCTTTATTCCTATTATTTTACCACCTTTTTTTAACTAGTTAGATTGGTTATTGTATTACAGCTTAGGCTAAGTGTGATAGAGATTTTAGGTTTTTCAGTCAGGCTGGGCTGGGTATTGTCTCAAGCCATTTATATTCAGCCTTAGCTTTAATTAGTTAAAAGAATTTATCCTCTTTGAGTGAGAAACCATTATATCACATGACTAACGTTTTTGGAAGAGCCCACTTACCTCCGATTTTGTTTATTTCGAATGAGTAACATTATTTTTCTTTATTTTAACGTATAACATTAAAACAACATTTTGTACGTATGACAGAAAGTTTTTCAACCCTGGAGGGGGAAAATATTATATCATAAAACTCGTCTACTTAAACTCATTATTATAATTTATGTCCTTTAATAATATCAATACAGTATCATGCTGGTTACATAAATTATATATATTTATGCTACTATATAAAATATTTCTAAATTTATTACTACTATAATACTAAATAAACATTATTAAGAAAGTTAGGAAGAAAAAGTAAATCATTTAATAGATATTTAATAGATTACAATTTTTTTTCGTCAATATAATATATAATTTAAGCTTTTGAGCCATTTTGAAAATTTTATGTCTTTTTTTTTAAATGTTCAAAATATAATATATACAAATTCAAGATGTAAAAATCTTATTATCCATCATTTCTATATTTTTAATAAAAATGAATATATTACGTTTTGCCATTTGTTGAGCATGATAAATTGAATTGTAAATTAAAATTTTAATGTTTATAATTATAATTACGATAAACTTTTTTTTTGTTACATAAATTATTTAGGTTATTTATTTTTTTTTTATTTTATAATAAAAGTGTATATATATATATATTAAACAAAATTTTAAAATGTCAAAATATAAAGAATATAACTAGCATTAAATTGACGAGACATTTATTTTTATAATAAAACACGTAAACAAAGATGGCATATGAGAGTGAGTCTGGTCTCGTCATTGTATTCATTGAAAGTTAATTTTATGATTTAAAAAAATGACAATATTTCTCTAACTCTCCTACAGGCCTTTTCAAATACGAATTGAATAAAATTTACCATTCGTATTAGATTCGGATCTAATTCTACTTGAACAAAACGAAAAATTTGTTTCTATATTCTAAACGAATCGAATTCTTTTTTTGGGCTAAGGGAAAACATTAATATTTAAAGAAATAAATTATAATATTCAGCGGCTAAATCTTTTACGAATTTTTAGAAAGGGTTCATCTTAGTCCGATATCGCTCTTAAAGGAACTCAATCGAGTGTACTCTTAAAAAAAATCCGCTACAAGCCGTGAGGCACAAGTTGGTTGATTCACTCCCCCTCCGCTTTCCTCGTGGTTAAGTAATCTTTTCTGCAAAACTCCAAAGGCGATAGGGATAGTTCTTGAATTTCACCGTTATTCATTTGGAGTTGGCCAAAGATGGGCATAGGATGAGAGAGTACTTTTTAAAAATATTCATAGAATAAGGGGGGGGGGGTGTTGGTGTCAGGAAGGGAATCCGATGTTTTGATAATACTATTCAGTAATGCTTTATTGCACTTGATACTACTATTTAGTAACATTATTGTAATAATTTTAAATAATATGTCATATATAAATGTACAATACCGACAATACGCGATCGATATAATAAATAATAATAATCATAATAATTTCTTGATTGATTGACAGACAATCTTCACATCCACTACAACACCTTCCCCTTTTATCAATCCCATTATATATCATCAAACGCAAATCAAACACCCCCCCCCTTCTCCAACATCCATATCCAATCATCTATCTGTCCTTGAAACCATTCATCAGACATCATTCGATCTTGAACCAATTCATCTACATAGCAAATCATCATTTCAGCTTGCATATTCATACCACCAGACATCACTCGATCCAATCATCCATCTGTAAACCAACATCATTCTTATTCCATATACTGTTAATCCTATCCTCCCATTTGACCATTCATCATATCATTTGACCACTGACCCACAACATTTTGACCATTCACCCTATCCTTTGCCCATTGGCCAACCTCTATCCATTTGATTCCCATTTAATTGACAATTCCCATTGACCATTCCATCTTACCCCATTTCAATCTTCATTCTATCATTTCATTTACATCTCAGTTACTCACCTGATCCACACTAAACATCTAAATACATCATTGGGCATCTTGCCCCATTTGTTACCTTCTTCCTCACATGTCATTTGATTATCTACCTGCATAATTATTACTGTATCCTTCCCATTATTTATCCTACATCTAACAATTGACAATTTCCATTGACCATTTCAATCTTCCATTATATCATTTCATTTACATCTCAGTTGCTCACCTGATCCACACTAAACATCCAATTACATCATTGCCCATCTTGCCCCATATGTTACTTTCTTCCTCACATGTCATTTGACCATTAATCTATATCTTTATCATTGTATCCTCCCATTTTATAATCCATTTGACCATTGACAATTCTTTTTCATCTAACCCTATATAATTTTGTCCCATTTTCACTACCTCCAATCTTTCTTTTCTTCTAAAATTTTTTTCTCTTATCTTTTTTCTTTACTTTTTTATTATTTAACTTCATAATTTTTTTTTTGATTTTTTTTTTAATTTTTTTTTTAATTTTTTTTTTTAATTTTTTTTTATTCTTCTTTTTTTTTATTCCTTTTTCTTTTTTAACTTCATAATTTTTTTTTAAAACAAAACAACATCTTGAAAATTCCAATATCAATTATTTTATACATATACCAAAAACTATACATAATATATAATCATTCCCCTGCTACATTCATTCCAAAAAAATATTTAAAAACACCATATTCTAGTTGGTTACCACCAAATAAATTGTCTAAGAATATATATATTTTCAATCACTCATTAACTTTTTACATTACACATATAAGTATTAAATTATAAAAAACTTTACTACAAAATTTCCTAATTATTAAATCAGATGGAAAACTGGCCAACCTGGGTAAACCTGAAAATCGCCATTAAACGGAGAAGAAGAAGATAAATTCGTGATGTGGATATAATATTCTTATAATTGTTTAATTATTTTTGTTATTTTATTTTTATTTTTAATTTCAATAATCAAGTGATATATTTTTTTAAAAAAAATTCAGGGGAGGGGTGTGCGCGAACAGTAATTGTAAATTAAAAAACGGCTCCCTACAAATATCTCTTCTAAAATATTTCTGCTTAACGGTGCCCACACAAATTGAGCGTTTACGTTATGCCGTAATTTTTAAATAAATAAAAAACGTAACGCGTCCCTTGTTTAAATCGAGGTTGTCTTTTGGTTAATATCTCACCATTCCAAATTTTAAATACTTCTAAAAAAAGGGATTTGTTTTTGAAAATTACATTATCGTCTGCGTTCTTAATTCTTTAATTTCTAAATATTCCTTTTTTAGGCTATATAAGTAACAATGACATATAATAATACCTAGACTGACGATTCATTCATTAAAAGTGTACATCAATACAAATCAGCTAGAGACGTTATCTTGGTTACTGTAATAAATATTAAAATTTTAAACGAGAGCCTAATTTTATATTATATCTGATGCAAACTTTATTAAAGAATTGCCTGTTCATCGAGATAATAAGAAAGAAAGTTATCAATTTAATATTAGTTTTTAACATGAAAATAATTATTATAAAGGTTACCAAAATGGCGGGTCCAGCTGATTTGCTTTTAACGACGCTTTAAAATGCATTTTAATGAATGAATCGTCAGTCTAGGTATTATTATATGTCATTGATAAGTAAGTTATTTATATTACAGTTTTATATAATATAAAACAAAAAGAATAATAAAAAAAAGTATTGAAAACGCAAACCTGTTTGCGTTTTTTAAATGGTTGCTAACGCCAAACGGTAATTTTACCAATTTGCACGAGGCTATTTGAAATGTATTATTGACGCTTGCAAATACAGCGTTTGAAACGCTCAATTTGTTCGCATTATAACAGCACCTATTCTACCTATAATATTTTTCTGCCTACGTGGTTTGTATCATATGTATTCGATTTAGGTCACGGCCAGTCACTGATTTAGGTTAAGATGGTGCCCTTAATTATGTATATCATGTGATCTATATTTAGTAGACGCCATTTTGAATACAAAATCCACTCCTTCCTTTCCTCTGAATCCTTTGATCCCCCTTCCTATAAATTTGAGCTCTCGTATCTTTTTAAAAAAAATTTCCTCCATCATTACAGCATACTTTTGTTCCATTGTGACCAAAATATAAGGTCAAATTTCGGTGAAATAATAGCCTATCGTGTTGTTAAACGGCTAACTCAATATCTTAGAAGAAAATATTAAGCGGGCCTGACGATTTGATCATATATAGCACAAAATTTAGGAGATCTATTAGCGAAATATTCAGGTTAGCGGAATATTTTTCTGGATAAAATATCAAAGTTAGCCGTTTTAATATCATTATTATCTCACAAAATTAAAATTATTACTTCATTTTCATTGATTAATAAAGTATGTTTCAAAATATAATTTTTTAAAATAATTTTTATGATCTATCAAAAAAATTTTTTTTTTAATAGATCATAGAAGAAAGTAATTGAAATATAATTTTTTTTTCAATCTTTTCTATGATATCTTCGTGGCAAATGTCACGTACAATACAATTTGTTTAAAACAAAAAAATAATAAAAAAATATAATTGCAAAGCGAAAAATATAAATAAAATTTTTTTATATATAATACCTGATTTTGTCAAAATTGGAATAAATTAATTTTTTATTTATTATCATCTGATAGTGAGGTGTTATAGTGTTCGATAATAATGGTAAAAATGGGTTTAGTATTAAAGCCTATAAAATGAGTTTCGAATCCTTAGCACGCAAATATTTTTAATATCTAATTTTACAAATTATAAAGAATAATTAAAATCAAAATTAGACCTAAATTTATATTAAAAAAGATTACAATAAAATATTTTGATTATAAATATTAATATAATATTCTATGTCTATATAAAAATAATATAGGTATATAAAAGAAGAAGGGGAAAAAAATATATATATATTTAGGCTAGATAGACGGGGCTTAATGACCCATGTATAGATTATACAGTTGGATCGATAAATTTTGATTGATATTCTTTGCCGTAGGTAAAAGCCTTCTTTTGAATCACCTGTAAATAAACGTGACCTTTGCCTTATTGTTTTATAATTTTAGGGCTTGGGGTTCAAATGTTCCACAGGTGTCTGAGACACTAACGGAACCAACAAAAGATTATTAAGGTAGCTATTATTTGTCTCTGTATTTTCAGCGTTTCGTGATGGAGTTGACAGTTAAAATATCTGGCAAAACATCCATAAGTAGAAAAGTGTAAATTTGATTATACAAACTTGGGTATAATCTGTCATGTAACACCTTCAAAGACCAATATACAAAAAGTATAAATGGCGAGCGATATTGATCAATATAAAAATTATTGAATGGATAATAATTCTATACAAACGATTACGATATCACGAGATTCAAACCGGTTAGCAAACTTTTTTATGTCGGAAAATATTAACTGATAATGTCAATTCGGTTTTGATCTCGGGTTATGATTTAGCTATAAAATCATCGCGTAATATTGTATATATATATATATATATAGTTGTCATTGCGCTGTTGATTATCATTAAATGTCGATTACATATCAACAGATACAACAATACATCGATCAAAACAAAAACACATTTTATTTAAATTAGTAAGTAATTCATTAGATCGCATTATAGATAGAGTGACCCCGTATAAGAAGTTGTTTAATATAAACCTCCATTCTCCCCCCTCCCCCCATTCTGGATCGAGATATACATTTTTAGTGTATCGAAATGGATCGTTGACATCAATAAAAAAATATATAGGGGAAATGTGCTATGAATGGCCATGTTTTTGCTTTTTTGGAAATAAGGTATTAAAATTTGGGTTCAACCAAACAAATTTCATATCATGTGTAGCCTAATTACTAATCTTTAAAAAAAAATTTGAATCAAAGCTTTATCTATAATAGTTTATGAGCTAGATGAGGTTATGTAAAAGTTGTTTTTCTGGTATGTATTGACTGGCCATGTACTACGTGTTAACTGGCCATAATATATGATTTAAATTTTATTATAAATTTGAAATAATACAATATGAAATACTTGTAAATAAAAGACCTATGTAAATATTTCAACATTTTTTAGTTATATAAAAAATTAATTATACACTAATTTAATTAGTATTAATATCTCGATTTATCACCATCTATTTAATGATAATATTATAAATTAATATCTTAATTATCTTTTTGATAAACATTCTTAAGCTTGTTCATCATTTGAAATTTCACCAAATATAGTTTTGCACCAGCTTTACATTTCAATATGAATATGTGAATGTGCGAATTGTGGCCAATCAATACATGGCCCGACAATACTCACCTCTCTATAATTATTAAGAGCCTATAGATTTATTAAATAAAGATTTTAAAGTCTAATTTTTTAATAATTTGAAATGCCTAAGGATAATATTTATATAAAATTTCGGTAATCTAATTTAATAATTTTTTTTACCAAACAAAAAAATGTGTAACATGATTATTCCAAAAAGAGGTAACAGTTTATTTAAAATATTTTTTAATTGGATTGCTCTATTCACAGAATGAACTTAGGTAAGGAACATTTCATAAATATACATATTTCGACCAATTTTAGGAGAAATCGATTCATTGGTGAAGGCCAGTCTTCAACCATGAACATTTATGGCACAGATCCCCTATCGGGCATCTGTAGCGAGAATATTTTATAGGATAATAGACGAGTCCCTCATCTCATACTCAACAACTGAAGTTAACGATATATTTGTATTTAACACCCTCAATAGACATTTTAAATAATGAAAATTAATTGAATAAAGGAAAGACTAAAAATAGGATAATTTCGGAGTTAGATTTAATCAGGCCTGAAATTCCGTAATAATATTTTTCATTCAGGCTTCGAGCGGGAGAAGCATGCTTCGGGTACCTAGATACTGGATTGCAAAATACAATATTTCCCGACCCGACATAACCAAATTAAATAACCGTGGGTCCGATCTTTGGGGAGTTTTACTGACCCCTACTTAATGACATATAATAATACCTAGACTCTATGCATTCATAATAATGCATTTGAAAGCGTCGTTGAATGCAAATCAGCTGGACTCGTCATTTTGGTAACCCATATAGTAATTATTCTCATGTTAAAAACTACTATCAAATTGATAACTTGCTTCCTTATAGTCTCGATGATCAGGCAATTCTTTAATAAATGCGTCAGACATAGGAATAGATTTGCCCACTCGTTTAAAATTTTTTAATAACGATATGGGTAATCAAAATGGCGTCTCCAGCTGTTTACATTGATGAATTAATTAATGCATCGTCAGTCTAGGTATTTTTATATGCCATTGCCCCTACTATAAACTAATTGGCAACATTATATTTAAAAAAAAACAATTAATTGCGATAGTAGTCGAATTAAAAAATTTTAACAAAAACGTACAAGGACGGCCATTAATGATTTGTTGTAAAAAAATAAAATCTTATATAATATAAAATGTGTATTCTAATTATTATTTTTTTTTGTTTGCTCATTAACTTTTGTTTTGTGTGATTAATAATTAAAAGGTTTTAATTAATCTAAAAATTCGTCTCCTAAAGTATATTAGTGTGAATAAATCTAAAAAGGTCACGTGAAATATGAATAATGAAAAGTAACTGATAGATGTTATCGGATTTAAGCGGACCCGCGCCTAATCCCGGAAGAGGTTAAAGTAATTTCGGGCCGGGTCGGGCTGTTGTAAATAATATTTTTGGGCAGGGATAAAAATATTACGGGCCGGTTTTGGTCTGGTCTTACTGATCCCTTAACACTAATGATGTATAAAGCTCTGCAAGAAATTTACCTCTTGCACTACGGCCAACAACGATACTAAACTACAGCTGATTCCACTTCAAAGCATATGTGTCCATTTTTGATAAATGAATCATCATTCTATGTTAGTGCTAAGGGAGTTGCGAAGACGCTATCATTATTAAAAATAAAAGAGATTTGTTATTTTTGATTTTCTCATTTTTGTTCATGAAGGTGAGGGGGGTTAAGGAATTAATATTGTAGCCTTATTGGCTTGAGGAGAAGTGGGGGAAATAGAAATGTCCAATAGAAGGTCTTAAAACGATTATTGGACAAGAAATGAATAATTTTTTGAAATTGTTTACAGATTATGAAGAAATTAAATTTTCAAAGTTATTAATTGTTTTTAAAATTAAATATTAATAGGACAATTTATCAAACATATGCTTAATTACAGTTAAATAAAAAAAAACACTTTAATTTATATAATTAATTAAAAATATTATGACAATGGAGGACATAAATATTTTGATTATCTTACCTCTTCTGTATTTAATCTTCCATCTTTAATTTGATTTTGGCCAAAATATTAAGGTTGTATTTTAATAACAAACGATAAACAAAAATTAAAATAAATAAAAATCTAAAAGCAATCTTTATTTAGGCAAAAAAAAATCGTCTGTTTTTTAACATTAAAATTTTTATCACTTCAAAAAAAAATAGAAGAGAAATATTTTATTTTTACATGATAGAATAGCAAAAAATTTGTACATTCCTATTCCTGAAAATTGTAAGGGATTTGTAATTAGAAAATTAATTATAATTTGTTAAGTTATTTATTGCTTCTTCTTCTTGCCAGGCAAATAGCGCATAAACTAAATTTAATTTGCATAATTAGGTTTCCATTTTATTATTTACCATCATACCATTACCGTCGTACTAGCATAAGAAATAATACGCAATATAATTCTCGCCTGTTTTTTTTTCTTACTTTATATTATATCATAAATATACAAAATCATATGTTTTCATTTTTTTTTTCATTTATAATTTCATTTAAATTAAAGTATTTTGAAGAAAACAATGGCAAATTCTTATAAAAATTTTACAACCAGGACTTTAAATCCCGCACTGGATAATGACATAGGTAAAAAAAAAGAATATGCATTTAACAAGATGATTTTAAAACAAGATTTTTATCTATTTTTGAAGATATAATTATTGCTTTGTAAATAATTTTGTAAGTAAAATTAAAAGTTTTAAAAATCAAATCATCTGTTTTAAGAAAATAAATTCTTTAGAAATGCAAGATATTAATTGCTTAAAAGTAAGTTGATTTCTTATGTGAGTTTAAGGAGCGGTGTTTTGCGAGTAAATTAAATGGCCTATTTTATATATTGATTTTATATTGAAAAATTAACTTTATGGATTCGTTTACCTTAAATAACCATGGAGAACATATGTTTGGTTTTATAAACAAGAGTACAAAATAAAACAGTTGAATGAACCTTCTAATTTTTTTTTATCGTTTATTAACTATATGTTTAATTAATAATTTTCCATTATTACCCATAATTTATAGATACTATAAGAGAACATATTTCAGAGAACTGTGGAGCCACCATTTGCACGGTCCGGCCCGGATTTTTTAATATATCCGACCCGGGTATATTAAAAAATATTGAAATACGGTCCGGCTCGTATACCCGGCCCGGGCCTCCTCTGATTACATATTTTTTTTAACAAACACATAAATATAATATTTTCTTCCAAATAAAATAATAAAAAATAGTCCAATTGGATAAATTGACCAATATGGAAAAGAAGATCTTCAAATGGTTCGGCAATTCGAAATTCAAAGCCCCCGGAACCAATCAAATCCCGTAATAGATATTTTAAATCATGTATTCGAACAAATCAAATAATTCGCTATTCGTGTTTGAACTAATCGAATAATATACTCTTTGTTAACCGAATATTCGAATAATATAACTATTTGCTATTTGATACTATTTAAATCGGATTTTTAAAGCGAATAGAATATTTGATTTTTTTTGAAGAGGTCAAGCCACAATAAAATATACAAAAATTTTAATACATTTTTGGATTTTGCATTTGTTAGTTTTTTTTAAAGAAAAATTAAAATTACATTTCTTGTCTAAAACGTTTTTATTTTACTACCTTTGGCAAAAATATTATAAAAAATAATAATTTTATAAATACCTAAATTTATAAGCCTTGCTTTAGAAGACAAAATGTAAATAATTATTGAAAAATTGACATTGAATTCTTGTCAAAATTCAGCCGGACTGTTATAAGATGTTAACAAGTGTCATCTGGGAAATTAAATAATATTTATTTGGTAAATTTAAAATCAAAAACTATTAACTTAGTTTTATTGACCAACCATTATGATAATTTGTAGCATTTTATTAAATTTTTTTTTTACTCTTCAAAATGTAAATTTTTGTACCTTATTTGAGTAAAATTAATTTTATAAATTTTTTTTTAAAAAAAGCATAAAGATGTTAGATAAAGCTAAGAGCAAATTTTGGATAAGCATCAATGTAGTCACTATAGTAGCTAGTTCCCTGTTTGTAGCCGGTTCTGTCTACAGATACAGACATGGACCAGGAGAATAATACAATTCCATTGCCGCCAATTATCCAAGGATTCACATATGATCTGATCTTACCATATATTTTATACGTTTTAATTGTTTAGAATATTAATTTTTTTTTCATATTAAAAATGGGAATCCTTCAAAAGTAAAAATAGAAAAATTATAATTAAATATAATATATTAAAGAATTATTTGGTTTTTCAAAAAAAAAAAATATATTTTTATGTTAGATAAATTATTTGTATTTATATTTTCTTAAAAATTATTTATATTTATATTTTCTTAAAAATTATTTGTATTTATATTTTCTTAAAAAAAACAAAAATTCGATTATTATTTAGTGTCATTTCAAAGCTTTTTTGCTATATATTTCTTCATCTAGTGTTGTTAAATGGTCGATTTGAGTCAAACGGCTAACTCAATATTTTAGCCAGAATAGTATTCCATTGGCCTTAAAATTTCGCTAATAGATGTCCAAACTTTTGTGCCATCTATGAGAAAAATCTTCGGGGTTACGTAATATTTTTCTGGATAAAATATTGAGTCAGCCGTTTTTAAAAAGGAGCCGTTTAACAACACTATCTTCATCATGCTTCCCCCCCCCCCTTCTCTTTGTTCGACAAGAATTATATATATTATATTCACATTTATATTATTTATAAATCATTTTTTAAAATAGCATTTTCGAGTTGATATTCATGTTTCATAATGTAGTATTTTTTTTATTATATATTATTATTTATGAGTATTTTATTTTTCTCTATAAATAATATATATAGTGTTCAATATAATTTTTAAAAGAAAAGGACTCAATAAAAATAAATTAATGTGAAAAAAGCTCCCCTCTCACCGCATTATAATTTTAGAAAGTGTTCGATAATTATAAGGTTCTAACTCCATATAAAGCCGAATTCGGGGCCCACTTCGTTTCTTAAAGTTTAAAAATAAATAGCCCTTAAAATTCGTATCGTAAACAGAACCCTGCCCCGATAAAATTATTAGCGGCCTGCACGATGGTTTAAAAATGGAATCCACAGTTGGCCGCATACCGCTTGATAGCAGCCTTATATGTCGTGAATCGGCCGCGACAATATATTTTTTTTACAAATTTAGTGGCCATCATGTTATATTGTTATATAGGAGTTTTCTCTGATCTTATCCTTCGCTGTTTTATATCTCGGATCATAATTTTTCTTTTGATTAGATATTTATTTTTATACAAAAGATACTTTTTCGATACCATTTAAAAATTTTATATTTATCAACATAACAAATTGTAATATATGCACTCAGATGTGATTTAAATAATTGGCGGCCCATTCTGGGAATTGCATAAAATGGCAAACCTTGCGCAGCGATGATCGTAAATAATATAAAATGTATGCCGTTAGTTTATTCGGAATAAGTGAGGATTTGAAATATCTCATCTTTAGATCATCTACGAGGGCGAATTTTAAATTTAAAAAAAAATCTGAACTGACCGGAAATGTATTTCATCATGTGTAAAAGGACCGAGTAAATTGTCTGAAATTCATAGTGTAGGAACTCTTTAGCATGCTTGAATATATCTCCGATAAAATTAGAATCAGATTTCGGGATTTCTAACGTTACGATTTAAGATAGGTGTTATTCCACAACTATCTTTTTTTTAAATTATAATTTCGTTCAAAACCACCATTTTCTTTTTATTTTAATGAGATAAGACAAGTAAGTGAGTTTAAATCTTATTTCTACGATTAAAAAAAAAACTACGAAAATATAAAGAAAAAGATTTCTAATTCCCTTGCCAAAACTCTTTAAATAACAGATTGAGTTAGTTATTAATGTATTTTTTTTAAATATACAATTACAATATGAAAGTAATGTAACAAGAAAAGAAAGATATTAATTTAAAATGACCTTGAGAAAAAAAAATATAACAACTGAATTTTTTTTGCGCTCATAAAATTGTACGAAGCGAAAAAAAACAATAATACGTTAATGGTTTGGCGGTGACTTTTTTAATATTAAAAAAAATAAAGATTTACCGGGTTCAGGATCCGGTAACAGTTCGGATTTTCTTTCTTCGGAACTGGACGGTAACCGGATAATAACCGGTTTTTTCTAATATATTTTCCAACTCGGCCGAGTAATTAATTTTTTTGGTATCCTGTACTTGTAAAAAAAATTGTCGCAATCTCACGCTATAAACTTATGAGATAAATAATTTCAAAAAAATTTAAAATTTAGCAGTATATTGTCCCAACTGTGAGTTTTATATATACCAGATATAAATAATTTTCCATGGGGACGATCTACTGACACCAAAAACCAAATAACCCCATCAATATATAATTATCGAATAATTATAAAAGTGTGATGTGATTGACACATATATATTATATTTATTCGATGGAAATGAGTGACACTCTTTCAAATACAAGTAAACACTATTAGAATTAATTATCATAATTAATTTACAATGTTTGTTTTTCTTAAATATAAAGAGAAAATATTTTAAAAATTATATTTTAAAATAAATAAATATATTTTAAACAATAAATTTATATAAAAGAAATGAGAATAAATATTTATTTAAATATCATAAATGCATAGCGAATGAAATACAGTGGCTGGAAGATAAGTGATAATTAACACGACTAAGAAGGTAGCTAAACGAGTCCCACCTCTATAAATAAGTATTATGGTAACCAACTTAAGCTATAATGGAGTTTCGAATATTCATACGAACGCGTAACATTCGGTGATTGTTTTTGACTTTGAAATATTGTTAGGCAGTTTTTTGAAGATGGGAGTTGATTCCCTGCTGGTAGCGCGGTTTTCTATTGTAGATAAAACAACGGTTCCTATGGGAAAATTTTTTTTTTTAATAATTATTGGTAGATTCTTAAATTTCCCTTGAAAAAAACAAAATATCGATCTTCAGAAATATAATTGGGTTAAAAAAATGAATCAGGCCTAATATTCTACATTAAAAAAAAGTAGGGGGGAGGGAGCAAAAAATTTAACTCATAGAAGAATCTTCGATATTGGAAAAATTGGTGCAAATATGATTTTTTCTTATTGTAAAAACAATCAGTAATTTGTAATATTTTTTTAAAAAAACTTGTTTTAGTATCCCGCATGGAGTAACCGTTAAAGGAAGAGACGGCATTCTGTGAATTCTGGTTAATGCCTTCGTCCAGAGTGCTTGAATTTATATCACCAGGAGTAAGAGAGGGTTGAGAGTCAAGTATGTCATTTTTTTGAGGATCTGGTGATATGGCATGCGATGATGGGTTGCTTGTAGGTAGGTGGACTTGATTAACCTGTATTTTTTTTGTAGAATCTATATCAAGGTCGAAAAAAAGGACGCATCACTCTTTCTAAAAACTTTAGGGAAGATTCTGGCAACCTCAAAAAAACTATTATCTCGGATAATAAATATTTCTAGATATGCAGATCTAACTGCTTATCTATTCACGGATCTATGCCCTCATGATATTAGTTTTTAAAAAAATTTTTATAATAAAGATCACCATAATTTTTTAAAAGTCATGGAAGAAGTCAATCAAAAATAAATATATTTCTTTCTTTCCCCCCACCCTTTTTTTTACCATGATAGGAGTATTGATTATAGATTCCTCTTTATTTTCCGTCAAGGTATCCTCCCTCTTAAATACCTTAGTAGGCGTCGTAGATATATGAACGCATTTTCCTACCAAGGTGGGACTCATTTCAGTATTGAGAACCTTGCAGATGCTATGAACTTCGTCGTTGCAATGCTCGCCTACCGCAGGCTTATTTGCTTTTGATTGGACGATCTTTTGATAAATGTATTGGAGCTGCCTTTCTTTGTGCAGCAAACCAAGATATATTTCTTCGTTGGAAGTAAAGGAGGCATTAAGTGGGGAGATTGGTGGCGGTGAAGGTTGAGCGGAAGAGGCTGAGGAACAAGGAGGCAAAGACCCGTTCACAGCGTCTAAATTATGGTAAAACATGCATATGCGATATTAAAATATCCGAGCTGAGTATAAAAATAAACTAGAAACCCGAGCCGTGCTTTAAAAAAAATGGACATCTTCAGGTCTCTTATATAATTTTTTTTTAGATTTTTGCACGACTTCTTGAAAAAGGGTCTAATAAAAGAAAAATTTTCGCTAAAAACAATGAATGAATACCATCGAGTTCTTTGTAAGGGGCTGATTCTAGTGATGAATTGCTATTGCCTAATCTAGGATTCTCTTCGCAGCCATTCTTTTCTTTCAATCTTTCCTCAATTTTGGCCAATTCTTCCATAGACGTTTGTAACTGCCTCTGAATATTGTTCTTTTCGCTCTGCAACTTTATCCTTAAAAAGGAGGTGTGAAAATAAATAATAAGATTTATATTTCTTTCATCATCTATATTAGTCATAAAATTCACAAAATGTTCCCAGTTTAGATATTCCAAATCTCAATGAATTTCATATCTCAATATGACTTATGTAAACATACTACCGAAACATTTGAATGAAATTCAACAAGAAAAATTTTTTATATTTATTTTTAACTAGAAAAATGAATTGCCTACATAAGCAAAGGTTTTAAATTGGATTAAGGTTTTAAAATGCCTTTGATTGATAGATAAAGAAATAATTCGATTGGAATATTAAAATTTTCTCATGATATTTGTGGGATGAAAGGTAACAACTAATATCTCATCAATTTTTCTTGGTTTCACAGGCTCCTTGACGGGGTGTAAATACCACCTAAAGGGGTTGATGTCAGGAAGGGCATTCGATTGTAAAAACTTTGCTATAAAATTTCCTAATGATTAAATCGGAAGGAAAATTGGCCAACCTGGGTAAATCTGGAAATCGCCATTAAACGGAAAAGAAGAATAATATTTTCTTAAACTTACAGTTTGTGAAAAAATTGATATTCGTTTTTCTTACTTCATAATATGTGTGAGGAATAAGTTTCTGCATGGCCAGCCCGTGGTCCGAGCCTCGTCGTTAAGCTATTGGCTCGACCCAAGGTAATTATTAATATACCCAGATATTTAAATTAGTCCTCTCATTTGATAACAAATAGCCTGATGGCTGAAAAATTAATTAAAAACGGTTGTAAAATATATTTCCCTAGTTCTATTCATAATTTTACAAAAAAAAAAATAAATACTGAGATGGGTGGGCGCCGAGTTCGGGAGGTGGGTGGGGGGAGATCTTTTTTAAAACTTATGGACTAGGCGATGGCAAGGTGAAAAAAATACATCGATTTGCAGGACTCCTAAATCACAGTGCGAATCTTTTGGAACAAAGAAAAATCGATCAAATGGAACAGAATCGCGTTCGGTTCTGTTTTTGAAGGAAAATTACATTCTTCGTATATAAAAAACCTTTCGGATATTGTTTGATTCGAAAACCGTAACGCCGTTTGAAGGTCCTTTTCGAGGCTAGCTATATTTTGATTGAGGACGTTGATCTCTTCGCCGCAAATGACGTCTTTGGCGATGCGCTTATATCGTTTTAAAAGGTTGTCCTTTTGTTGCATTTGCAAGATTCTTTTTTTTTTTAAATTAAGAAATAAGATTTTTAAAAAAAATGTAATTAATTAAACAGCCTCTACAAGAGAGAAAATGAGACATAACGCCCGGATTTTATCTCCTACCCCCTTAGCAAATTGCTACTACTCCTTCTCCTTCCCGTTTATGTACTAGCTAACCAGATTAAGTCGTTCTCATTCCCTAAAGTCAATGAGGGCTATTAACAACAAGAAGAAAAAAATACGAAATCAACAAAAGATAAACCTAAATCAAGGACCACTTTATTCATACACATGATATTCTCAATAAAAAAAGGTATCCTAAAGAAAATAGCCGGTTTATTCATTCATTCACCTGTCTTTATCGTCATTATTAGAGAATTCCGGCTGGGAAACGGTTTCCAACAGGCTCAAGTGAGATTTCAATTTTTCCAGTTTTTCACGTTCGTTCAGATACATTATCTGCAAGAGCGAAGTTTCGCTGAGATTCCTGCCACAGCTGATTTGGTGATGTACCTTTTGAGTTAAAAAAACAATTAAACTGAATATACTTTAAAATTTATGTAAGCATGAATATGTAGCGAAAGCGAATTAAATTTTTTTAAAAAAAGCGATATCCACGAGGAAAAGGTGAAGATGGGAAATTAGTATTTCATAAAATTATTGATAATTTCTGAGGTTTAATATTTTTTGAGTAAAAATTTCATTTAAAAAGGAAATTATTAGTCGCAGGCCAATTAAAATAAATTGGTTATCAAATAGAAATACTAAAAAAAATCGGTAAAATTTTTGAAATAATAACTGGAAAATTGGTTTCTGGGTATGATGACTGTCGCCCGCATGTCATATCATTGGCATTATTATAAGACCTGCCGACTTGTCCGTCATGTTCCTTCAATTGATTATTGACCTGTATTATTTTTTTTTAAAAACCGTGATTAATAGCATAATAAATATAATTTGTATGTAATAATAGATTCATAGCATTCCCAAGGTTGATAAATAAGCTAGCGAGAAAAAAAAATTCGGTTTGTTTTTATTTAAAAGTCATACACTCATTTTTGGCAAATTATAAAAATCTAAACCTTAAGTTTCATCTATAGCAAGCGTACAATAGCTTAAGCGGATACGCATCTCTGAAATGATAAGGTAAAGATTTATAATGACCGCGCGATGCGATGGATTACAATAGCTATAGATTATAAATTTTAACGATTCGCTTTTTAAAAAAATACCCGCGGTGAGTGCCAACTATAAACGAAGCCTTAGTCATTCTATGCGTTTTAAAATGCGGAAAAAATCAAACTGATTAAATTTTTTTTTGCTCCATAAATATTGGTTCAATAATAATCTAAATTTTCAGAAATTCTTCACACCAGATTGCCTAATTTCATTATTTCACTCAAAGGGTTAGGCATAATGTTTTTTTTTTAAAAAATGGGTTCATAAAACGCGCCAAATCACTTTTTTTTTAATTTAATGAATGTCAATCAAACCAGTTCAGAACCGTCCGTAAACTGTTCCGATCGGGTTTGGCATAAAAAATAACTAGTTTAGCTGACCTTCGTTAATTTCACTAAAGCTATTTGTTGTACAAAGTGAGTGACACGCTAACCGCTTCTTTTTTTTTTAAAAAATGCTCAAATAATTTTCAACTCAATTTTAAAAGATGCCTCTCACTCCACTCATTCATCTACTTCATATTAATAAATTATCCGATGGATCATCTTAGCAGCGTCAATGAAACCTTAGAAAGGGAAGAATTGTTATAGGCGCTAAAATAGATCTCGCCCCCCTCCGATATTCCTCCGTGATTGAAAGAGTGGTTGCGAGATAAACCGTCGGGATCACGGCTAAGATCGGAAAAGGCACTGACATTACCGCCGCTAAGGCCTAAGTAACCCATATTTTGCCCGTTTTGAGAAGGCGCGTTATTGCTGTTTATATCGGAGTGAACGTAGGAATCGGCCAGATTCCCATAATTCGAATCGTGAGGGTGATTATGATTGTTGTAGTAGTAAAAGTAGTTGTTATCTTGGCCCGGGTATAAGTGGTCCAAGCTTTTACCCTGCAAAAGAGGATCGCTGTTGAACATTTTGGCCGGTATTACGGGCAGGGGATAGCTAATAAATGAAAGAAATATTATAATTGTTTTAGTTATCAAAATAAGGTATTAAGACTTAGTTGATCTTTTTTTTATATCTAAGAATTCTGAATAGCATTCATTTTCTTTTCCGAATCCAAAAAATAAAGATATTCAGGAATTTTATTTTCTTAATTATTAAAAATTAAGAACACTTAGGACGCACAAAAAACAAATCAACAATGAGTATCCCAAAAATATCTTTCTGAATAGAAGGTCATTAAGATTTCTATTTAGAAAGAGAAATTCTAGTCTGGAAGATTTTAAGCCTACCAAAAAGATGCGTTTAAGGAATTTAGGCTAAATATTATCATATTAGGAATAGTTAAGGAGTGGCGATTTTACGCATAAAATTTTGGTTTTCAGCCGACTTCCATATTTTTTAGCCCCTTGACACTGTAACGTCAGTCACCTTTAGGATGGATTAATAGTGGGATCCGATACGACACGATTTAACAGCTGAACGATTTTATCTGCTTATGAGATAAATTTTTTATTTTAATTCTAATTCATGATAATATTCTGA
The DNA here is from genome assembly GCF_954871325.1 of Gordionus sp. m RMFG-2023. Classification (NCBI taxonomy): domain Eukaryota; kingdom Metazoa; phylum Nematomorpha; class Gordioida; order Chordodea; family Parachordodidae; genus Gordionus; species Gordionus sp. m RMFG-2023. The sequence continues at coordinate 2,756,584 of NC_088779.1, read as the reverse complement.
ATTATCGATTCTAATTAAGAAAAAATTGAAATAAAATCTCTCAGCTGGTTACATCGTGTCGAATTAGATCCCACTATGAGTCCGGGCTTAGTGTCACCTATCCCGTAAATGTAGGGCAATCTCAGCCAAAATCATTCGCGACAATCTTATCGACGCCCACGTCTTTAAAGCGTTGTTAACATTATAATATATATTTATTTAAATAAAAATGAACGTGATTCTATATTTAAATACTTATTAGCGGAAGCCGGAGCTATGAAGAGTTCCGAATAGCACAGACCAACGTTAGGGACCAAATTATGGTTGCGAGGGGGTTGAGGAAGGAGGGAGGGAGGTAGGTGGTGATTATTGACCTGATTGGTAGCGGAAAAGGGGTAATTATTAAGTCCCTTGTTAAGCTCTTGCTTCAGAGTCTCTATCCTGCACTTGCAATGCATGACGTCCTCTTTTAACCATTCTGGATCTATTAATTGTCGGGAAATGTTGGACACTATTTTTTTTTTTAAATAAAAAAAAATTGGGGAAGATTATATTACGAGAATCGCGAAGATGAAAAACAATGGAAATGATGATTCCTAGGAAAGAAAAGAATAAACTTTAAAAAAAAATTAAAATGGCTTCCATGAAACAATTTTTTTTTTGTTTGTGAATAACACTAAAAAATAAAATTTTTAAAAACTATCATATTCCAATTATTTTTTATAAAAAACCTGATGAATGGGCTGAGTTCATGCTGGGAGTCAAATTGTCGACTGAGTTGGAAGCGCTGCTGTATTCCATTTCCGTGTCCAGGTTGGTCTGGGAGGTAGTCAGGACTTCGAGTTTCTTTTTAACCTATTATAAAAGAAAAACACATCCATCATTAATAAAAGTAATTATAGAAACGAGTAAGTATGAAATACTTTAAAATCGCCAAAAGAGGGTGGAGGGTGGGGGGTTGTAGATTATAAATATGCTCATCTATTTATTAAGGGCGCGGTCAATGACATAAAATAATATCTAGACTGAAGATGCATTTATTAAAAATAGGGTACATCAAAAACAGCTGGGGACGCCATTTTGATTACCCGTTATCAAAAATTTTAAACGAGAGGCCAATTTATTCCTATGCATGACGCAAACTTTATTAAAGAATTGCCTGAACATCGAGATAATAAGGAAGAGAGTTTTCAATTTAAAAAGTCGTATTTAACCATGAGAATAATTTACTATATGGGTTTACCAAAATGGCGGGTCCAGCTGATTTGCATTCAACGATGCCTTCAAAATGCATTATTATGAATGCATCGTCAATCTAGGTATTATTATAGATCATTGGGCTGGGCTTAAAAAAATATTATATTTTTAAAAAACACGAGTAGGGCCGGGGGGGGGGGGGAGGGGGATTTAAAAGAAAATATATTTAGAATCATATTGATCAATTTAAGTTGGAAAATCAGGTAGGATCATTTTAAACATTCATTCATTTATTGCTCAATATTTTCCCATTTTCCTCAATAATTTAAAAAAATAGAAAAATCTTTTAATAAAAAAAAATCCGAGCCAGGTCAGACTTAAAATTTTCAACTTTCACAAGACTCCGAAATATGCTAAAAGGGAAATGTCCATCAATCAATCCTTTGACATATAAAAACTAAGCTATCTTTGTACCTTGTAAAAATACAGGTATACAAGGATGGCAAGAAATAGCAAAGAATTCATAAGTAATATTTAAGCAATCATTTTTCACGTTACTACCTTAGGATTCTTTTGAGCTACGCACATGTAATCTTGCAGCATTTTTTCCTGCAAATCTTCCGTAGAAAATTCTAGATGTTTTTATATTTTTTTTTAAAAAAAAATAAAATAATTTTAGTGTCATATAAGGAAGGGTATGTAAGCTAGTGAGAAAACAATTTCAGAAAAAATAAAATAAAAATTGGGAATGTAAATTTGAGAGTTATTATTTAAGTGTTTTGGAATGTAACTGCAATTAGTTACTTTTTAATGAGGCAACTTTGTAACTGTAAAGAAAGGTAACTTCCACAAGGCAACGCTACTAAAAAGAATGGGTTTTAATGCCGTTTAAAAGCTGCTATATGTGTATAAATAAAATCATCTCGCGCTGCAGAGCATGTCCTGCCCCAATTCGGCTAGTCCGAGTTTAACCCTAATGAGAATGTTAAAACTGAAAAAGACTATTCGAGTCCGACCGACCCGGGCTCAATCGAATATGACCCCGTTCGGGGACTCTTAACGGTTAGGAGAAGAATGCTGCATAAATTATAATTTCGTATATATATATATATATATTTCCCTAGCATTTCTTCCGAATCAATAAATTTCAGGAAAAAAAAGCGCAAACACACACTCTCACAAAAATTTTATTTGAAAATAATATATATTTCGAGGACAAATTAAGCATAAAACTTAACATATATATATATATATGTGTGTAACATCATCTTCAAAATCTCATACTACTAATAAAAAAATAAAATATGGTGAATTTATGGAATATAAATTTGATTGCGCTTGCGCAAACAGCGCTTAAAACAAAATTCCTTTTAACCACATTCTACGAATTTGATTGCGCTTGCGCAAACTGCGCTTAAAACACAATTCTTTTTTAACCACATTCTTTTCTTTTTAAAAATATTAATTTTTTTTGTGTGAATTTCGAGCATCTGTTTTTTAAAAAGTTTTTTTTTAAAAAATATTTTTTCAAAAAGGATAAAAGTTTTATGTAAAAAAAAATATACACACTTATAATTTTTTTTTAAATTAAAATTTCTATAGCGAATCTGTGTTTGAAGGGCATCACGTTTTGATGCCGAGCGATATCCGCGAACTGAATGCTCGTATAACCAGGAATATTTATTCTAGCCCACTATATCTCACTAGACACGATTTCTCCAAAAAAATACTGGACTCGATCATCGTTAAGGAATAAAAAATCTTAGGGATAAGGTTGAGAAAGTTTTAAATTAGGGGGGGGGGGAATTCCATGTAAGACGCCGATAGGTCAGGAAGAAAAAGTGAGAAAGAAATTACTGAAAGAACTTTCACCAATGGGAGAGCCCGAATGACGAGGCCGAGGTTGTCGGAGGAATCTTTTATAATGCCAATCACTATTTTTTTAAATTAAAATTTCTATAGCGAATCTGTGTTTGAAGGGCATCACGTTTTGATGCCGAGCGATATCCGCGAACTGAATGCTCGTATAACCAGGAATATTTATTCTAGCCCACTATATCTCACTAGACACGATTTCTCCAAAAAAATACTGGACTCGATCATCGTTAAGGAATAAAAAATCTTAGGGATAAGGTTGAGAAAGTTTTAAATTAGGGGGGGGGAATTCCATGTAAGACGCCGATAGGTCAGGAAGAAAAAGTGATAAAGAAATTACTGAAAGAACTTTCACCAATGGGAGAGCCCGAATGACGAGGCCGAGGTTGTCGGAGGAATCTTTTATAATGCCAATCACTATTTAGACTTTTTCGAAAAGTACCCGAGATGGCCCCATCATTAATATACATTATACCATAAATGTGGCAGCTGGAGTATTACTGAAGAGAGAAGATGGAACCTAAGTGATCCTGCTGAATGTCCTATAAGACAATATAAACCAAATATTAAGTGGAATGATTTTATGTATAAGAGGAAAAGCTATCATTCTTGAAAAACAGGGAAATGTTTTACTGAGAAGGCTAATATATGAAATCAAATTATAACCAAATTTTGAACTGTCGTGATATTTGGTGGAACAAAATATGCGAGCACACCTCCCTGACACCCTGAAATCGTTCCCACACCTAATTGGAGAGGAAGGAGTGCGCTAGAAACCTGCGCTCTGATCCTGTCACTTATAGCTAGAAGCTTATAAAACAATATTCTATGAACTGTGCCACCAACTAAAAATGGCTTGATATACTCAGACATTTTTTTCTTCTTCAAAGCAATATTCAAAATATATATGAGCTGAAGGAAAAAAAAAACTCTCGAATAAAATTTATTTGAGGATGGAATTCATTTTTCATTATATCTGTTCTTCCTGGGGAAATTTATGAATAAACATGCTAAATTAAGTAGTAATATTGATTGGGTAAAGAAGCCGTTTCATCCCAATATTAAGCATTTTCACAGCTTGTTAAGTACTTGAAAATAGGAATTAAAGATCTTAGATCTCTGAAGATTGTTTTTTTTTAAATGCTCAAAACAAGGATTTTTTTTTAAAAAAAAATCAAATTTTACCTTAAAAATTCCAAAAATCTTTGAAAATTAATATTTTGATATATTCGTTAGCGACAAATAGTGTTAGTTTTTTTCAACTTTAAATCATTTTTTGATCGCGTTTTCTTAAATTTAAAAATCTGATTTAACCGAAAATATATTCCACCATGTTTGGAATATCTATAGCCCTATGATTTTCAGACAATTTTGCCAATGCCATGAACTTCTGAACCAAATATTAACTTATATCAGTTTTTTTCCATAGATTTTTCATATAAATTGTAAATGGCTCAAAAGGTTAATTGTAAAAAAAATGGTGTACAATTGATAAGATAGGTATTTATAAACATGCTGGATTACATTTCCGGAATCAGATTCATAAATATAAAAAAACGCGCTCAAGCTGAAAAAAAATAACGCATTGCCGCTAACATATTCATAATTTAAACATTAAGCAATGATGTTAGATTTTTCTCTTTATCTTATTTTAAATTATACCTAAAACGAATTATTTGTTATTCGATATTCGATTCGTATTTTACGAATACGAATAACACAATTATTCGATTCGAAGAATAAGGAAAATATATTATTCGTCGAATAATTTTTTATCTATTATTCGATCGAATTATTCGAGATTATTCGACTAAAATAATTTATAGTATTATTGGAAAATAATCATATATTATTATTAGGAATTATTTGAAATTATTTCAATTTAATAAAATCTCCTAGTGGAATAATGAAAATTGCGCCAAATTTTAAAACTTCATTTTAATTTATCTCATAATAGACCATTACTTTAGAAATTTCTTTTATGATAGAGATGGACGAAGAATGTAATTTATATAACACATAACATATACAATTATAATAAACTGTTAATCCCATCACATCAAGAATGACGGGCAAACCTGATATTTCTCTTTCATTTGATGATGGAGAAATCATAAATTTGACTTTTTGCCTAAAGTTTTTACCACTTTATTTGTAAAATATTGCTAATGCCGTGTTATCTAAAATGGCGAGGGACATATTGTCGATACAGGGATCTTCAACCCCATGTGAGCGACTCTTTTCTGTTGGAGCTCATATGGTTACAAAATACAGAATGTCGTTAAAGGAGGAAACAATCCGAAAAACTTTATGTTTGAAAAATTGGCTGTTGTCAGATTTATCTTCTACATTATAGATATGAATATTATATTGATTTTTCCACATTGTATATTAATACATTATATATGTATGCTTCTATTTTGTCTCACTAATAAAATTTGTTTGTCTTTATCCTTAGTTAAATTCGTATTTTTTGTAGGTATATTTTAAATGAATAATTTATAAACTGCATCCTTAATCGATCTTAAAAAGTATAAGTTTACAGGAATAAGAGATAATTTCATGTCTCGCATTAATTTTGACAATTTTAAAAAAATTATTTATAAAAAAATGTATCGGGATTAAACGTAGAGGTCTGCCCACTCGTTGTTTTGAGATTTATTTAGCACACCCACCCGCTAACTTATAAATTTTTTAAAAAAAATTTGCACGGCCGCCCATTTATTTATAAATTTTGACCTAATGTTTAAAAGTTAATTTAATGGCTGGCCTGGTTCTTTATTTATTTAAATGTATTTTTTCAGAGTTGTTAAAGATAAATCTAGATCCTGTATCTAGATATAAAAATGTGGTATCTGTATCTGAATCTAGATAGATTTTTGATATAAATAATCTGTATATCTAGATATTATTTTAGACGTTGTATCTGTATCTATCTAGATCCATTTAAAAAGTATCCTTTAACAACTCTGGTATTTTTAATTTAAACATATATAATAATATACAATATTACGAAAATAGAACTATTATTGTTTTTTTTAAAAAAATAAAATTTAAGACTGTTCTGCTCATTTCGCCTGAAAAAAATATCAAAAGTTTACCCGCCTACGCCTGCCCATTACTCAAAAAAATTTCAACCCGCCCGCCACCCGCTCAATGTTGAAATTAGTTTAAAAAAACCCGACCACGCCCATTCGAAGTATGGGCGAGCGGGAGAGCGGGCGGAAAACCGGCCCAATGCAGTCCTCTAATTCAACGCAGCTTATATAAAATCCTTTATATAATAAAAATTTAACGATGAATTATTAAAAAATAAAACTTACATGCAAAATCACATATTAAAAAAAAATGAGGAATATTTCCAATTATTTAAAATACAAACAAAACAAAAAACAGAAGAATTGATTTAAATCACGATTTAAATTTTAATTTATCTGATTTTAATTCATGCCAAAATATGCCTCCTTTAAATTTCAAAAATAAAAAAAATAATAAAGATTTCTTCCGTTTGATTGAACGATTTAAATCGAATTCGCAAACTAAAGTAAAAAAATTATAATGAATAGGAAAATGAAAGAAAGAAAGAAATAAAGAAATGAAAGAAAGAAATTAAGTTCATTATAAAAAAAAAAATTTTTTTGATCAATTATCAAAAAAACTTTAATATAATATTATCGAGAAAGCAATAATATTAATAAATAATTTTTTGATTTTTCAAATATATAGGGGGAAAAAAAGTGTGTTAATTAATGCTTTTTATATTAAGTAAAATAGGAAAAAAATACAAAGAATTTTGTCAGAAGAAGAAAAAACTTAAATTATGAGTGAATGATGTCTATGCGGATTGGAATTAGGATGGGGGAGGGGGGGGGGTTAACTATGGATAGGATAAGAGTGTGAAAGACGCAAATTAAAATAATCAACCTACTACAGTCAAACTTGTCTAATTTGGATATCGTTGGGGAGACCAAGATTCTTGCCTAACTTAGAGAGTTATACCTAATTTACTTTTTTTTGGGGTGGGGGGGGGGTAATAATTTTGGCCAAATTAGGGAGCGAATCATCGAGAGCCCAAATGAGGCATACGCATGTTCCAAGGAAATTTTTAATAGGAAGTATATAAATAAGTCATCGTTCGGTCAGAATTATCTGGCATAACGAAAGATCTGACACCAACAATTAGGCGCTTGCATCAAAAAATAAATATGTTATTAAAAAAAAAATTCGAAACTTCTGAATAGAACCGACCCAGACTTATTTTATTTATATAAAAATAATTGTTTAGTTATTTTGGCATTTAATCAGATTGACATGGGTTTTCTTTAAAACACGCACAATAGAAAATACTTTAGGATGGGGTGGGGCATGTTTGGGCCTTACTTTCTAACTCAACTTATACCCTCAAAACTTACCCACCCCTCTTATACGAATTTTCTAAACTAATATCCAATCTCGAGGAATGGTGGTGAAAATAACTAAAGCCCAGAGGGACGGATTTTATTATTTTTTTTCGACACGCGTCTAAATATATCTATGTTTGCTTTTAATTTATGCGAAAATAAATATATATCTAACATCTCGACAGGCGAATAATTTCGATGACATGACAGGTGATATTTCATTCTTACTCCTCCCCCACCCCCCCCCCCTTACTTCTGACTCTAAATAATGAGTTTTTAAAAAATATATAAAAAGGGGGGGGGGTGGTTATAACCCGTAAAAAAATACGCCATGTTAATATGAAATTCTCTCTTATTTAATTTAAAAAAAATTATTACTATTACAATAAATAAATATAAAAAATAAAATAAATTTTTTATAAACCCTAGAGGAACGAATCGTGACAGATAGGCTAAATAAATAAAATATTAATAAAAAAAATTCGAATTTTGTGTCAAAATAAAACATACATTCTTTTCGAATGCGTGAAGGAAAAAAAACGTGTGAAAAATAAAATAAAACAATAAATACGTAGATTAGGAAAGGAATAAGGTTTCTCTTTTTACCAATTATTGTTTTATTCTTTTATTTTCTTTTTCTTCATTTTTTATCCCCTTTTAATTATTTGGTTTTGTTTTCTTATCGTTTTCTTAACTTCTTCATTTACAAAAAAAAGACATGCTTTTAAAATTTTTCGTAACCTTTTTTATTTGAAAAAAAATTGGGCTAAAAGAAATGTTTATTAATAGTATCCCTTAAAAATGGCGACTTTTATAACCCTGTATTTATTGGAATTTGCTAAGGAAATCTCTTAGAGTAAAAAAAAAATCATGGATGCATTAATCCCTTTTCTAATGGGAATATGGAGTTCCAAAATCAGATTTTTAATTTATGACTTTGTTAGAAGAAAAAAATTAAATATAAATCTCTTTCAAATTTGGTACTTAAAATAAGAAACTTGCTGAAGTATATCATGATCAATTCAGAGGAAAATTTTGCCCAAATCACCTCAAATTTTTACAATATTTTGCTCAGAGAAAAGGGTGGGTAAGAATGTTTTTGATTTTTAACCTCACGAGGTAAGTAGTCAAAATTCGAAGGAAATGTTACAATAGAGAGATGTGCTAAGCATTACACTTAATGTGATATTAAATAGTATGATTTTTATCTAAATTCAATAGTTTGAATTTTTGTGATAGTGCGTACAAATTGAACATTTCAACGCAGCGTTTTAAAACGCATATCAATAATTAAACGTACTCAATTTAAACAAATGCACTTAAAATGTATTATTTGTGTTTTGTAACGCAGCATTGAAATATTCAATTTGTGTACACTATGAAGCTGCTTTCAGAGCAAAAATATTAATCGTAGAATTAAATAAAATGTAAGGTCTTATTCAATTTAATTATCAATTTAAGATCATCCCATTTTGTAATCTTTTGTGACATCAAAATGGTTTGTAGGAGATTGAAATTTTTTTTAAAGGTTATAAATTAGCAATTTATTAGCTAAAGTTAATAGAAAAAATAATAAGCAACAATAAAATAGAACTAGCAAATACAATACCCCATTATAAATAAATTGGTAATTTAAAATATTGGATGTTATTGCAAAATTTCTTACAGATGTCAGATGAGAATATATACCTGAATATGTATTCTTGCTTATAGCTCAATTTAGCTAATTTTTACAAATAGCTAATTCCAGATTTTAGCAATTACCCTGATCTGCAGATTTTGCTCATAGATGGTAGAAAGTTTGGACATCTATTGGCATAATCTTGTGATTTAGGTGATATTATTTTGTATAGCCATTCTTAAAAATTGGCTAAATTAATCTATTTAATACTATGAATATAATATTATAAGGCACTTGAAAGAAAAATTATTAAGTTAATAACTTTTTTAAATAATGGAATATAATTCAAAATTTTTATAAAAAAAATGAGAGATAACCCAAAATTATTTTTATAAAAATATAATAGTCAAAGGCTTACTATAGGTGGACCTAAAGGCATCCAAAAAAATTTATAAGAAAGCACCACTTAATAGTGCCACCCCCCCCCCTTACACATAAAAAAAATCTAGATATGCCTATGAATATTATGTCTAATTATTTTCATTAATATTTATTTATAAAAAAGTAACAAAAATTAAGATAATTGTTATATAACAATCATAATAAAATATGAATATAATTTTAAATATAAGAAAATCCCTATAATTAAATATAGATTCCCATTTTTTAAATTTATTATATCTTTAGTTTGTGACACCCATAATCAACTTAACATTTTTTGGGAAAAAAATTAATAGGAAAACACCAAATAACATAAAATTCAATTAATTCAAGCAATTTTAAATATATTTTTAAAAAAATTACTTCTTCCCATATTAGAATGTGATATTTAAATTTAATTGTGGAAAAAATAATGTATTGGTTTCACATTGAGAACAAATAATAAAATCGTTATAAATTCTTCACATTCCTGAAATATTTTTTAATTTGACATGTTTATTATGCACTAGAAAAAATATTTTGACATGTAGCAGTTAGCCTGTTTAACGAATACATATAGATCGAATATTTAATTTAATTTTTTTGAAAAATAGAATAATTAAATTGTGCATTTAAAATTGAAATTATTTTAATGTATTAGAATAAAATCAAGATATACCTGATTGATTATTTTGTTTGATACTTTACAATTTATTTTATAAATAACCTGTTCACAAAAGTTCAAATCTATCATAATCGGATAACTATCTTTCCAAAGCAAAAAATATTCCATTGCCTTCTCCATTTTAATTTTTTGACTGTGAAGTTTTTTTCCCCCGCATTATTTATATTAGGCCAGAATTTTTTTAAATAAATTAATATAGACAGCCAGGAGCGGACTAGGAGACTAAAGGCTCCGTGGGATATTTCTAAGAAATGCCCCATAGTTGAGGGCGTCAATCCCAAACCCCTCTTTGCGGGCCTACCGCCCGCTTTTACCCGGCCTCGTCGGGAATTATAAAGTTTTATTTGAAATCTAATATACTATATTAAAATTTAAAATAATTTTTATTTTTTAATATTTATGTATACGATCCTTTTAAAACAATTACTCGTCCTTTGAGTTGAATGCATTATTCTTCATTTTGTGATTATTACTTATATTATTTCATTCATTTAATGGCTAGTAACAAGCCTATCCGTAATTAATAAATGATTTTAAATAATCTTCCCATATTTTTTATATATATGGAATAATTTTATATCATAATTCTTATTCTTGTAATATATTTACTAAATCTTAATTGTTTTATATATATTTTTATTTTTATTTATACACTCTATAATACAAACGCGATGTATTTAGTTTCAGGTCCACAGGTTGGATTGGATGTTGTTGTAAAAAGGCAAGTTTTTGTGGAATTGTTGCAATTGAACTTAAATGAAATAAATCTGACTTAATAGGTGAGATCTTTTTCTTTAAATTTGCTGCTTCTGTGCATGAAAAGCTAGATATTTTATTAGAATTTACAGATGTAGGTATTTGTAATGCAGATATAGATGAAGGTTGTAATGTAAATGTAGATAAAAATAAAGGTATTTGTAATGTAGATAAAGATGAAGTTTCCTTTAAAGTTAGGAATAGAATAGGAATGCAATTATCTTTTGAAGAAAATGATATTGGAATATTTGGTGAAATCGTCCTATCGTGTAAAGTTAAAGAAGAAGCTGGAGTCTCTGAGCATGTTAAATATGCTATTTTTGTGGTTTGAGCATGAGAAATATTAGATGTTATATTAGAACATAAACCAAGATTTATAATGGGTGAAGATACTTCTAACAAAAATAAAGATGAATGATTTTTCTTAGATGTGAATTATGTGGACTTTTTATCGTATGAACTAGAATGTCAGGCAACGTGTATTATCAGCTTATTTGGAGCATAAAATAGAGTCTTAAGAAGTTTCAGATATAAAGATGTTATTGTTGTAATATGTAAATTTACTTTAAAATAAAATCGAGAAAAAAGAAGTAATATTCAAATCGACTGTTAAACAGAAAATGAAACGAATTATTATATTATTTCTAAAGACAATGTAAATGAATAGGATAGAAAAGTATATATAATCGAGCATATTTTACTTGTTAAAAATTATTATGTTGCGAACTTAATTTTTAATCTTTTAATTTTAATTTTAAATTATTTTAATTTTTTTATTTTAGTTATGATTATGTTATTACAAATTATATTAATTAATAAAGTATTAGTAGTTAATTTATTTATACTATTTATTTGTATTTTCTTTAATTCTCAACTACAACATTTGTTATCGAAACATTATGTTCTATGGACATATTAAGTCTAAATAATCTTTCTTTATTTGACAATGGTGCCAAAAAAATCTAAATAAAGGGGGAAGGGGATGTATAAAATGACTATCGACTAAGACAAAGAATGAGAGTAATAAAGCAATGGTATCAATATTAATGGTCGTAATTCGGAAAAGAATAGAATTGGTCGTTTAGCTAAAAAGAATTAGTCACATATGTCGCAATCGAGCTCACGTAGAGATCGAATTTTTATTTGAGATCAAAAGATAAAAGAAATCTTTATCGTATAAGAGATCTTAAGGCGAAGTTGATATATTGACAAGCGATTAGGTAGAACAAGTGGTCATTACCAGGATGCAATCGTTTATCGTTGACAAATTATTGTCAATTGCTTATCAAAACTTTAGTATAAGATACAAAATCGATTATCTAAGAAACAAGAATTCGTGAAAAATGGCAGATCAAGAATCGCACATCGTTGATCGAGATAAAGCAATGATCATTAGTTACAAGAGAACGTTAGAAACAAGCAAAAGAATTAATTTATCGGGAGAATTTAAGACGTAGTATCGATAATCGTTGACTAGCAATCATGTATCGTTTAAATCCATGTGTTAATCAAGTTGTCAGGGCTAAATCAACAACAGACTAAGACAAGAAACAGAATCTATAGGTAATGTAAGTGAGCAAAGGAAATAAAACAGTAATTGGATACATGCACGAATATTGGTATTTCGCAGAATATGGGGTCTATTCTAAGTGTAAGGGTGTTGTAATATGTAAATTTACTATAAAATAAAATCGAGAAAAATAAAGTAATATTCAAATCGAAGGTTAAACAGAAAAACGAAACGAATTATTAAATTATTTGAGTAAAGACGATGTAAATGAATAGGATAGAAAAGTATATATAATCGAGGATATTTTACTTGTTAAAAATTATTATGAATTTACGAATATAATTTTTAATCTTTTAATTTTAATTTTTTATTTTAGTATTAATTAATAAAGTATATTAGTAGTTAATTTATTTATAATATTTATTTTATTCTCTAAATTTTCTCAACCACGACATTTGTTGGCCGAAACATTATCTTTTATAGACCTCCAGGCCCGGCCCTAAGCCCGGCCCGGGTACCAGGGCCGCGACGTATTTTAAATTTTAAAAATATACCCTGGCCGGGCCTGAAAATTTTTTAAAAAAATAACCGGGCTGGGCCGGGCCGAGCCGAGCCGGGCCGGGCCGAATTTTTTAAAAAATTTATACAACATGAATTATTATATTCGTCAATTAGATATGGTTATAATGATTATATATAGTTATGATTAATATAATGTTTGGTGAAAGTTAACACTAGCTAACACTCATAGTATCTATTACATAATAAAATTATAGTTTTCCTACCATGGAATTTATACGCAAAGGATATACATTATTTATATAATATATAATATATGTTATATTTTTTTTATTAAAAATATCATTTTTATTGTTTTTTATAAATACATAGTATTTGTAATATACTAAATATCTGTTTAGAATAAAAAATAAATAAAACGGCTCGTTTTGAGCCGATTTTTAAAAACGGCTAACTAAGTTTTTATCCAGAAAAATATTATGCAAGCCTGAAAATTTTGCTCATAGAAGGAGCAAAGGTCTAGACATATAGTATCGAAATTTCGAGGCTTAGTCAATATTTTTCTGGCAAAAATATTGAGCTAGCCGTTTTTAAAAATCGGCTCAAAACGAGCCGTTTAACAACATTAGCTAATATACTTGCTTATTAAATGATAATACTCGCCGAAAAATATGATAAAATAAGAATTAATGAATTTTTTGAATATACCAGGTCGAATATAATTTTTAAAAATTCCGAGCCGGGCCTAAAAAAATTTTTTTTTTAAATCTAGAGGCCGGTATCACGTCAATTCGGCGCGGAAAATTCGGCGCACGACAATTCGGCGCAGAAAACTCGGCGCGGCGTCAATTCGGCGCATCGTCAATTCAGCGCGGCGACAACTCGGCGCAACGTCAATTCAGCGCGGCGATAACTCGGCGCAACGTCAATTCGGCGCGGCGTCAATTCGGCGCGTATCTAATACAGTTGCAATTTATTATAAATTTATTAGTATAAAAAAAGGATGATTAAATAGAAATGATTTTGAATGTTGGTCATATTAATTATTTCTTCGTATTTTTTTTTACAAAAATCTCAATTTTATTTACTAAATGTGTAATATCAATAAAAAAAATTAACAACCAATATTTATACCGATTTCCTTGCTGGACCAATTTACCACATTATAAGGTAGAGGAGACTGGGGTTAGGTACCGGGGCTTGGCAAACCACTTAATCTCATCTTAAAATTAAATACACCAGAAGGTTAAAATTTTATCATAATATAGTTTTTATTAGTTTACGTCTATAGACAAAAAATCTTTTGAAATAATTATTAAAAATTTTATTTAAGAAATAAAATATTGATGAAGTTTTTATAATTTGGGAAATTTTATGAGTATTTATTATATCCAGAAATTTAGAGTTAGCAGGGCTTGCTAAACCATACACGTCAATTATGGCAGTTAATAATGAAAAAAATACAAAATGTTTATTAAATTAACCAAAAAAGTTTCAATTTTTATATATAACTTGCCTTAATTTACCCGCTATTGGGGGTTGTTGGACAAAATTGTTCTTTTACAAAAAGTAAAATTCAAAAAAAAATGATTATATTCTTAAAATTTTTTATAAGGAACCTTTATAGAGTATAGTTTTAGGTATCTAATCATATATTTTTTTTATATTATCTAAAAAACCTAGGAGCTATAGCCAATTTTATAAAAATCGGTCTACTAACTCCAGTCTCCCCTACCTTATAATGTGGTAAATTGGTCCAGCAAGGAAATCGGTATAAATATTGGTTGTTAATTTATTTTATTGATATTATAGTGCGCACAAATTGAGCGTTTCAAACGCTGCGTTGCAAACGCAACATTTTAAATAAGTTCTTTAAAAAACGGGATTTGTCTTTTGAAAATTATATTGTCGTCTGCGTTCTTATTTCTTTAATTTCTAAATGTTCCTTTAGGATACAAGTAAGATATTTATATTAAATTTTACACAATATTACACAGCGAATAATACTAAAAGTAATGAAAAAGCAAATCTATTTGCGTTTTTTAAAATGGTTGCTAACGCCAAACTGTAATTTTACCAATTTGCACGAGGTCATTAGAAACGCATTATTTGCGTTTGAAACGCTCAATTTGTGCGCACTATTACACATTTAGTAAATAAAATTGAGATTTTTGTAAAAAAAATACGAAGAAATAATTAATATGACCAACATTCAAAATCATTTCTATTTAATCATCCTTTTTTTTATGCTAATAAATTTATAATAAATTGCAACTGTATTAGATACGCGCCGCGCCGAATTGACGTTGCGCTGAATTGACGTTGCGCCGAATTGTCACCGCGCCGAATTGACGTTGCGCCGAGTTGTCGCCGCGCTGAATTGACGATGCGCCGAATTGACGCTGCGCTGAGTTGACGTTCTGCGCCGAATTTTCCGCGCCGAATTGACGTGAAACCCTAGAGGCCGGGTCGAGCCCTAAAAAATTTTTTTTAAATATTCCGCCGGGCCGGGCCTTAAATTTTTAAACCCGGGCCGGGCCGTAAAAAATTTTTGGAAAAAAAATTCGGGCCGGGCCGAAAATTTTTTAATCTGGGCCTGGCCGGGCCATACAAATGTTACCTCTGCAGGTCTCTGATGTACATATTCAAACGAATTGATTTTTCAAATTTTGACAGTTATAAGTTTGTAGTTGCTATATTGAAAAAAGACAACTTTTACTTGGATTTTCACCAGCAATCTTATGTTCTTTACAAGATTTCTCATGAAGTTTTTCTGCTCCACTTTTGTATTTTCTCTATTTTACTATATACTTTTATGCATGATAATATAAAAAATATATAGATTTTAATATAAAATTAGAAAGCATCAAGATTATCTATATATTTTTTCTTTATATTAATGATCTATGTCAGATAAAATGTTGATGTTATGTTTGAACGATAAGATCATTAATTATCAATATATTTTAAGTAAAGATTCCACTCTAGTTCAGAAAAATCTTTAAACATTCATTGGATAATGTTTGTGAAACAAATATGGCTCATGGGAGGGGGATTAATACCTATACTTAGTTCTGGGTGAGAATAGTTAATTTAACTCAAGATAAATAAATAAAATGAATATGAAAAAATCATAAATTAATATTGTGGGGTTCGGTATTACTTTTGTTGTTTATTATTTTCATTTTGGTCCATTTTCAATAATAATAATGTGGTTTCTATATATAAACATGAATTTTTAATAAAATGAATGAGTGAATGAATTTTTTTTATAGTGCTTAAGCCCAATTCCACTTAAAACATTACATAAAAACAACATCCACCTAGAAGGATGTCAATACGGGTAGAAATCAAACTAAAGCAGTCAAACTTATTGGGGATTATCGAAAAAGTAAACCTTAGTACGATCAAAATATGATGAACTATAAATATTACGTTAATTCAGTTCTTATTAGAAAAATCAATATTATAATCGATTGTCGGATGATATTTTAGCAGAAATTAAAAGAGGGAACAAGTTCATTCCAGGTCCCAGATATGTCAAATTGAGCTTCATTTTCCATCGAAAATCTGAAAAAAATCAGGGTACCCTATCTAAAGAAGAACGCACCAATCATCAACGCCAAGGATGAAACATTCGTTTTTCTAACCTAGTTGGAAATAAACAACCATCCATCTGATCTGGGTATTGATTTTAAAAAAAATTGCGAAGCCAAATAAACTCGGGCGATGGTGTATTGGTATATAAACACCGATTACAAAATCGCAGGGTTATAATATCCAAGTTTGACTAAAAGGTACTAGGAAAATTTTCATTGGAAGCATGGCTTGCCAGATTTCATTAGAGTGATTGATGTTATTATTAGATGTTAAATCTATATAATAAATATTATTAATAAAGATATTTATGTTTTACCTAATAAAATAAAAATATTTTATTACAATATCTAGCTTTTGGTTTATTTAATATTGTAATTGTGATTGTGGATAAATATTATATTGAAAAAGGTAATTATATGAAATAATTTTTTAAAATCAAATAAATCTTTTTTTTCCAATTACCCCTTATTTGATGTTTAACATAAAAAATATAATAAGACTCTAAATTTTCTTTAAAAGTATAAATTCAATCGAGTTCCTAAAAGGGAACATTTGTATTTAGTGTTTAATTTATAAAAAAAAATTTATTATCACATTGGTATCGAGCTAAGATAAAAACTTTTTTTAAAAAAATTTGTTCTGTTTCAATCAAAGTGAGATCAAGTTTTAGATGATAACGAAGTACCATGCGATCCTTAGATTGGATATTTGCCTCAATCGGAATATGCACAGAATGTAATCCCACATTAGAAACTTGCCCGAATTCCATGGGATCGCGCTGTTATAAATATTCTTAAGCCATGCAGAGCTCTAGGAAGGTGGAAAATATGGCGGAAGTTAGTTTTATTGTAACAGTTTAACTTTTATAATTGATATTCTTAATTAGCAACACACTTATTGTTTTCCTTTTCCAGCCAGCAATGAAATCGAGTTATTTTAATAGCCCTACCCATAAAAAAATATATGTATGATCCTTTCCTGAAAAAAATGCTTCTGGATGTCCTTGCACGGTATACTATTTTATAAAAAAACAAACTCTAGTTTGGTTTTACAACTGTGTGTTTGTCTAAGATGCACTGACAGTTTGTTTTACCTTTTCCTAGAAAAAATAGTGTCATGTTATTTATGTCTTCATTTTGATTTATTAAAATATCCAAAAATTTTAATTTTATAATACTAGTAAATTTTTTTTATTTATTTAATAAGAAAATTAATTTGAAACTTACACACTTTTTATATTAATTCTTTATTGTCATCAAAGTTTATTGTTACTAAAACTATAATTTAAAATAATACAATTTAATAGACATAAAAAAAAATTGATAATAACATACCTTACATACATTTAAAATCATGGGCATAAAGTAGTTTAAAATAAAAAGGGTTCCGAGCTAGTCATAGCGAAAACTTTGTTAACTGGTTGAATGACGTTTTTGGTATACATGCGAAACATGTGACAATCAAAATCGAGCCCCAAATTGGTTATCATGTTTTTCAAACATCTCCCAAGTACACTCTTATTTTGCGGGCCACTTTTCATTGTTTTAGGGGCGTATCTCTTGCTAAAACATTCGTCGATTATTGTAATATCAACGAGGGTGTTTGGTTCGGTGACTTGATTGAGCAGGTGTATAAATATAAATTCGGCGATTATCGGAGAATCAGCGTAGATGGGTCCTATCGTACTACCATCAAAATGAGGTCTTAACATTCCGTAACCTACTACTTTATGGGGCATTTCGATGTTTTGGTTTTTATCGTACTTTTGTGTAGTAGTTATATTTTCGGTACAGACTATAGTTTCTGCGTGTTCGAAATATATAGAATCTTCTAGAAACCCTGGGCGAGAGATGGTGTTAATTTGAGTATCGTATTTGATGAGCGAATGAAGTAGCCAATTTTGAAGTTCATTTTCTTCGTTGGACATCTTGGTGAACATATAATTGGAGTTAGCTTGAAGAGATAATTTCGCTCTGAAAGAATTCAAAATTTTCCCAGTAATTCTCCCATAATACTTGGACACTTTAAATTATTGTTTAAAAACAGAAAGGAATATTAATTATATTATATATACAATTAAACGATCAAATAATAATTTCTTAAAAATGTTGCCAAAAATTTCTAGAAAATAATCTTTGAAGATCACAAAATTACTTCTAAATGCTAATTTCATTCCCAGTTTTTCGTTAGGAACAATCCTGGATTCGACGGCATTAACTCCCAAATTGCGATTTCCAATATGATTCAAACGAATTTGCCATAATTGTCCGCCCACGCCTTTGCACCGATATCGCTTCTTTACAGCGAATACGCCCCCGAAGGCTTGGTCATCGTTCATATTTATCCCAAATATCGTGCCTAAATAAAATCATTTTTATAATTATATAGATATATATATATGTTTACCTATTATCTTTCCCTTTTTGTTAACTGCCACGACCCAGCCGGATGGGTAACAATTGTAAAGAGACATCAAATAGTCCCGATGGGGACGGTACCCAAATTCCTCGTAACTCCATTTGCATATTTCTCTTATTTCGCTGGGGTGAGGGTTCCTGATTTCGAATCTTATCGGGAGGCTCAGGCATATCTTCACTGCGGGAGTCTGGTCCATAAATTTTTCCACCACTCTATGAATCGTGAATCTGGAATTTGTCGGATTGGGTGAGGATGATCCAACCGTATTCTCTATGCGCGCCATTTCCTTCTTCTCGTCTTCGAAATAATCCATCGCGCTAAAGTAGGAGGAGCAGATCGAAGCGTGATCCGAAATTCCGCTGTCCGCCCCTCTGTTCTCGTTAAATTTATCGTTCAACGTTTGAACAGTGATAGTTTCGTATTTAAATTCCATTTCAAATCTTTTTTTTTTATAAATTATTTAAGTATAAAGTTTAAAGATTATATGTATTTTTTTTTTTGTTAAAAGAAATATAATTATTTAAATAAATTCGTATTCCAAGAAGATGACCCCTTTATATATATTACCTTTTTTTTAAAAAAAAATAAATAAAATAAATAATTTAATTTAATATCTACCTTTTTCTGGATATTAATAATATGATTTTAAGAAAAAATTTTTTTTTAACCCATTCATCTCACCTTTATCTTTATTTTGCTCACCAAACACTTGTATAAAAATATCAATTAGAAAAATTTGCCTCAATCGATTCGGTTAAAAATGAACAAATGGACAATAGAAAAATTTACGAAGAGTATTGTATTTTATTACACAATATTGTAATTGTAATTGTAATTGTAATTTTTTTTCACTTAATCGTTTAACAAATATTAATAACCATGAAGAAAGGTATAACAGAAAAATAACCAATTTAAAGTTATTAAAATTAAAAAAAACTAAACTTTCCCTTCATAAAAGAAACAATTTGATTTAATTAATTTATAGCGCCTAAATGGGAGGAGGGGGGTTAGGGATTCAAGATATAGAGATTATTACAATTAAAATGATTTTTTAAACTATCAACTGTAATTGTATTAATTCTAATTAGCAACTTGAAAATGGATCAATTATAAAAAATTAACAATGGAATATTTATAATACTCTGCCAGAGAATTGAGTAACGGAACCTGTTAAGACCACTCCCATTGACCGAAGTAATTCTAGATAAAAGTGGGGTCCGTTTGTTAGCATGTAGACAGATCCTAAAAAAACGATTTATTTATAAACGGGTCCCAATAAAGAAAAAAATTTAACCTATCTTTATTGGATTTTAAAAATTTAATCAATATAGTCCGGGTTCATATTGCGATCTGAAGCGGTTAGGTTAATTTTTCCACCCCCCCCCACCCCGCCATTACCAAAGGAATCTATTTAAGAAACCCGCTGCTCCAATTTCCTGAAAAAACCGCTTCCGCCCCTACGACTTCCTTGCAAGAGTGTACTTTATTTAGCGGAAATTTTGATAACAGGAATTTGATCGAAACCGATTTTCTAAGAGAGGTCTCTGAGCCCAATCTGGGTCCATTTTACCCCGGGTTTGATGAGTTTGTTCATAAATTGATCTATGTTTGGTCCGTGGTCTCAAAATTCCCGTCAAAACAATTTTTACATTCCTATCCCTGGTTCCCTCGCATATCCCACCGATCTTTAAAGAATAATTTTCTAAATATTTGGAAATTCACGAAATCCGGCTATCGTTACTAATAAATAGCATACTGGTTGTGGCACGTAACAGCAATTATATATATTTTTATTTATATTATAATTTCGTATATGCTAAGGAATGACTAAATTTATTTTGATATGACAAAGATATTTTCCTTCACATATTTAGATGCTATCATTTTTTAAGAAAAATTAGATGAAAATAAAGGATTTTTCGAGATTCGCAAACAAAAACTTCGATTGGAGATTTTTAAACATAATTATACTCGTTTTTTAGGTACATTTTCATTATTATATTAAGCTCTTTTTAGATACTATTAATATATATTTTTATTTAATATTTTTATATATTTTTACATATTTTTATATATTTTTATATATTTTTACATATTTTTATATAGTTCTGTTTTTAATATTTTAGTGTTTTATCATTTTTTTTAAAATTTATAACCAAACCAATATCAATATTATCAAAATAAAATTTTAAAAAATTTATAACCAAACCAATATCAATATCATCAAAATAAAATTTTAAAAAAATTTAGAAAATCATTTTAATTCTATCTTAATAAAAAAAAAATTTAGTTGATAGTTAAGATTGGGCTGATCTAGAAAAAAAAATTCTGATGTGTGTGAGATGCTAGAAAGCCGATAATCTTGTCAACGTTGAGGTTTCTTTTCTTTTTGTTCAAGTAGGAAAAAGAATATATATGTAAAGTTATTTATTTTTCATAAGGATCTTAATATTGAGGATGTTTATAACAATAATATGCAAAGAAAAGATCTAGAAATTGCGAGAAAATACAGCATAATTTTGTATACTTCGCCCCTAATTCGTACTAACTCTGTATGTAGGGTAACCTCTCATTCACAGTTAGCGGCGACATCGCGACGAAGAATGGAAAAATACAATGTATTATGCATAATTCGCCCCAAAGAATGACAGGTTTAAACGAGTATGTGTAGGATTAAAGGCTTAGATAAATATGTATAGTGTTGTTAAAATTATCTAACTTTGACAATCTCTTATATTGTGGCTAAATCATGCTATTAGCCTAAATAATTGAAATTAAGCCTATAAGTTGAGTCTCACCATGAAGATCGATTCGAATATTTTTTTGAATTAAAACATAGACCACGCTGTTTTATAGTTGTTGACTAAAATTAGGTAGTTTTAGCAACACTAGAAATATGAGTTTTAAAAAAAATAGTTTTTGTATATAATTTAAAATAGTTTTATATTTTTTATTAATATACTTTGTCATATCTGACAGGTCATATGATTGTAAAAATAATGACAGAAGTCAGGACCGCAATCTTGTTTTTTTTAACAGGTCTGACCCGATATCACAGAAAATAAAAATGTCTGAACAGATGACCAATATTTTTTTTTATCATAGATTCCCTATTCTGATTCGAACTTATATTTAGAAAATGACCGGAGTTAGATTTAAAAAAATTTTTGAGTGGTCATTTAAGAAATACGATTTTATTTAAATTTATTTATTTAGGATCATTACAAATATAAATAAAAATATCCATATTCTAAAACCAGTGTTGTTAAACGACTCCATTAGAGCCGATTTTTATAAAGGGCTCTAACTCAATATTTTATCCAGAAAAATATTACTCCAGCCTGAAGATTTTGCTCACAGATGGCACACGGGTCTAGACATCTATTAGCGAGATCTCGAGCCTAAGGCAAATATTTTATTTGTGCTAAAATACTGAGTAACGAGCCGTTTAGCAACACTATCTAAATCTGAAATTAACTATGATCCGATAATGTAATTCTAGATCGGGGAAGGGGATGAGAGGGTATTTTTAGGATAAATTGCTAGGGTGAACTATAATACTCTAAATTTGTTATCTGGATTCCCTACTGAGTTTCCTTTATCTTTTCTCCTTTTACCGTCATCTTTTTTTGCGTGTACTTAAATATTTATATCTAAGATAAAATAATCATTTATATTATAATCTATTAAACTAAACATTTAAAACACCTAAGCGTATTAAAATAAATCCCTTTAATACCCATATGTATGTTTCTAATCGATATGGAATGGAACACAGCAAGATTCTTTGGAAAATATGATTCGGAAAAACAAGGTGGTTTACACTTTAAAAAAAATAAGTATATTTATATTTTATTGGGTACTCGGAGATTTTAATTTTGACTTACGTTTAAAATGAATAATACTTTTATAATATATTCATATTAATATTCAATTATATTTTATATAGGGATTTTACAGCTCGAAAAATTATTTTCTTTCGATTATAATACATTGTAATATGGTCAGTCTTTTAGCCTTCTCTTAGCTCACTCAGATAAAAATATATTGGAACACAGTTGAAATTATTTTGTTTGGTAGTTATCGTTATCAAATTTTAAAATAGAATTTCTATCCAATATCATAATCGACGGAAATTGATTTAAACGATGCTACTTTTAAGCTTGGGATATAATATTGTGGTTATTATTGCACCACGGCAAGTTAAATTAGAAATAGCCCAACAATTTGTCATAAGATGCTTCAAAACCATTGCTAAAGAATTAAGACTAAAATCAAGATTTTCTATTTTTTTTTAGTCTGTAAGAATCAGAAATATAATAAGATATAACCAAATTATAAGTGGGATAATTCTGCCCACATACTATATTTGTAGGTTCATGTAGGGGGGGGGATAGGATGGCTATAATTTTTTATAAGATCTTTCCCAATCATATGTTAATTATAAATTTTAGGGTTACCTCTTAGATTTGTTTTTTCCTGAGGAACTTTAATATACTTATTATTACTTACTACATTGAATAATTTTATAATAGGAGGCTTTAACGATAAGCACCATTCAATCATTTGGTGGGCGCTTATTCCACCTTATTTCGCAATCTAATTTTGGTTTTAAAAAAAAAATTTAGAGAGGGGAAAGCGGGGTTGATAAGTGAGCTGATATACTAATATTTCAAGGTAATAATTCTATTTATGCTATTAGTAACGTTGTCATCAGTTGTTGAAAAGAATGAAAGAAAGAAAGAAAGAAAGATCGAAAGAAATACATTAGAAATTTCGTTCGAAAGAAAGAATGTAAGAATTAAAGTAAGACCGAAGAAAGAAAGAACGAATGAAAGAAAGTTTGAAAACGATAGATAGACTGATAGAATGAAAGATAGAAAGACTGACAGAATGAACGTTAGAAAGATAGAAAGAAATTTTGATATATAGTTCGAAAGTGTTAATTGGAGTAAGATTCATTTATTTTATGATATGTATAAACTTATAGAAATTATATTATTAGTATATGTTGATATGACCGATCAATACTAACCTCTAAATTGTTTTTTTTAATGTTTATATAAATTGATTTTTCTTTAACGTTTCGAATTTAATTTATTTTAAACTTTTTACATCTATCTAAAACTAAAAATCAGGTTTCTATATCAATTTTCATATTATTATCATTTCTTTCTTAAAAATCTTTCTATTCAATTTCTTTTAAAAAAAATCAATTTCTTTCGGGTTAGTCTTAATCTTTCATTTCAATTTCAAGTAAATAATAAAGACTAAATATCGTCTACTTTCTTTCTTTCTTTCTTTCTTTCTTTCTTTCTTTCTTTCTTTCTTTCTTTCTTTCTTTCTTTCTTTCTTTCTTTCTTTCTTTCTTTCTTTCTTTCTTCATGCAACAAGATTTCTTAAAACAAATATGTGAAAGTTAGATATCATGTCTTTTTTTGACTTATAAAATAACGATAATACTTCTTTGCTTCCTTCTTTTTTTTAGATTTTATCGTCTGGATGGCACCAGAAAATTTGATTTTTTTAGATTGTTTTTTATAGTTTGTTATGATAAAAATATCTCCTGATACAAATGATCAAAAAGGGTATTGATTAAAATGTAAAATAAAAACCAAAAGAAAGGCATATAAAATGAATGGAAAGGGATAAGGTAAAGAGATTTAATTTAAAATAAGGATGATATTTATTTTCTTTAATGGTAATCGTACCTCCTGGAGGTCTACGGAAATTTATTATATTTGAACTTTATTATGATGTAGATTTTATGTTAAGGCTTTCTAAATTAAACCCTAAAGTTTACATTAAAAACATCAAAGTAAGACCAAAAAACTTATAATAGTTATTGGTTGGCCTGAAGAGATAAAAGCGAAATATTTATTTTTTAAAATATTTTTCTCGATAAATGATTTACTTTTTAGCATCAACAAAAGATAAATAATTTCTAGCCATATTTTCCGTAAATAGATTGCCTAAATACTATCCCGAAATTATGAAGCTTAGGGATCAGATTAAGTTTCATCATTTATGTTCTTACACGTGTAATTAACTAAGAAAATAAAAAAATTAATCATAACAATTTGGGTCTTGTAAATTGATTATAAATCGGTCACAAAGTCAACTCAAAGTTTTTACAATTTTCAGTTCAATTATTTTACATTTAAAAGGCGATTAATTTCCATTAAATAGTCTCTTCTTTTTTTTTTTCCAAATAAATTAGCGATACCAAAAATTTTAACATTAAACGCCAGCTAACGGATATAATTATAATAAATTTTAAAAAATTTGTAAATACACTCTTTTGGGGAAATAATTTAAAGGAATACGTTTCTTTTATTATAGATAACTATAAAAATTTTACCTGATATTTAGATAATTCTACTTACATCTCTCTATGCCTTATTCTATATGTAAATTAAAATATGGAGCTAATATTAGAATTATTTAATTATATTAAAAAATATATATAATATTAATACAAGCGGGGAGGTCTTGCACTGAGAATTGCTATGGTCTCTCTATTAGTCTGTATTGGGAGAAATTAACCGTAGTTAAAAAGAATATTGATTCTGAATGAATTATATAAATTTTTATTATATGTTATAAAAACTTGACTTTTTTAATCTTTACGCCGCGTAGCGATATTTATATATAAATCTATATTTTATTTGCAGCCTCAAGTAGAACATTTTGTAAATAAAAGTAATAGAAATATTGATTCGGTAAATACAAGTAATATTAAAGTTTAAATTGATTAAGTAAGCACAATTTGTTACTAATCTGTAACAAATGGTAGCTTAAACAAATTTACATATAGATTGTATATATTATAAATTTTGGGTATATATAATATGGATATTATATTAATCGATATATATTATATATATAATATGGGTAAAAATTATGAACGATTATTTCAAAAAAAAATATATACTTGAAACTAGTGTGGTTAATTAGTTGGTTTTACACTACCACGACCCTGGTTTTTGGTGGAAAAAATGAATCAAAACCAAAGCAACCAAATTGGTTGACCTGGCTAACCAAATCCATAGACCCGAACACCGAGAGAACAACTGTACTTCGTACGATTGATTTTTTGGCATAAACAACATTTCCTACGTGC
This sequence comes from Gordionus sp. m RMFG-2023, assembly GCF_954871325.1. Taxonomy (NCBI): domain Eukaryota; kingdom Metazoa; phylum Nematomorpha; class Gordioida; order Chordodea; family Parachordodidae; genus Gordionus; species Gordionus sp. m RMFG-2023. The sequence goes on along the minus strand of NC_088779.1, from coordinate 2,730,481 downwards.
ATTTTTTAAGAGTATTCTAAGAAATTAGTTTTAATATTAAGATCATCAGAAACTATTCGAAGTAATTGAATCTCCAATATCCAATTCCAACATTGAACTACGCCTAGGAAATTCACCTCCAGTTTATATAATATAAATAAATTTAATGATCGTTGCTAGTGTTGTTATATCGCTTATCTTTAGCCAATTCTAATAAAGTTTAGCCAAGCTTTTAACCTAAAAAAAGAGCTGGAAGCACTAAGTAGAACCTAAACTTAAATAATGGAACAAATTTCAGAAAAAAAAGCTAAAGATATTAATAGATATAATCAAATTAATTTAACTATAAATTGAAAATATACAGAAATTTCTTAAATAATAAAAAAAAATTTTTTATTAAAAAAACACAATGTTAAAGGAATTTATATGAAAAGGAATAGTAAAATAAATTTATAATATATCCCTTGCCGCGGAAAAAGTCAAGTAAATAATATATTTTTTTTTCTTCCATCAAGGCAGGGTAAGGGAGAAAGAAAACGAATACTATAACTAAATATAGATTTTATTTTTTTTTAAAAAAATCGTCTATAAAATAAAACTATGAAATATTTTTCTTCGTGCCATCTCGTACTAGTTAAGATGATATTGTATTTCATGCGACAAGATTTTTTTTTAAAACAAGTGAGATTTTAACTAATAAAAAAAAATGATAATACTCTTTAGTTAGTTGTTAAATTAACTAACTTTGACCCATTTCTATTGTGACTTATAGTGCGTAGCGTACAATTGAACGTTTCAACGCAGCGTTTTAAAACGCATATAAATAATTTAAAATACAAAACGCAAACGTACTCAATTTAAACGAATGCACTTAAAATGTATTATTTGCGTTTTGAAACGCAGCGTTGAAATATTCAATTTGTGCGCACTATTAGTCAAGCTTTTAGCCCTAAAAAATTGAATTAAAGAGTCTCAACTCGAAGATTGATTCTAACATGTTTAGATAAAAACATGGCTACGCTATTTTATAGTTAAACGAAATTAGGTAGTTTAACAACACTAATACTTTTTTCTTCCCTTTTTTTTTAACTTTTCGACGCCACCAGTATTATAATATAACCCATGATTTCATAATCAATATATTACAACATATGTTTTTCATATCGATAAAAATCCAGTTTAAATTATCTTTCATTTAATTTTATTTACCCAATCATATCACATGTTTTTTAAAGAGTTAAAAACAAAGAAAAAAATTAAAAATCAATAATTATCTTCTAGAAAATATGTATCGAAAAACGTCCATATACAAAATCGACAGATTACAACAATCAAAAAATTTGATTTTTTGGAATAATTTTCTTTATTTTGTTATAAAAAAAATATCTCTTATATAAATGTATCAAAAAGGATACAATTAAAATGGCCAAAAACCCTAACCCTACTCTAACCCTAGCCCTAACCAAAAAAAGTATATAGTAAAAAAAAATATAAACAAGGCATATATATTGATTGCAAGGGGAATAAGGTAAAGATATTTAATTAAAAAGAGGATGATTTTATTTTTTAATGGTAATCCTATATCTCGGTTATAAATATTAAAAAGATATGATAAAGAATACTTATATCTAATTTTATGACATTTATATATATGTCGTATGGGGTTTCGGAATTCGTGGGGATTCGGAATCTCTCAATTTTAAATCATTTACTAAGGGCGATTTTTGGATTTTAAACATCTGATTTTACAGGAATTGTATTCCAGCATGTGTAGAGTATTTACCCTATAAATTTCAGCCAATTTCAGCGATAGACATTTTAGTATTTTTTAATTTATATGAAAAATCCATTATAAAAATTAATATAAATTAGAAGTGGTTCTAAAGTTCAATGGCAAAATTGTTTGAAATTTACAGTTTGGGTACTCTACCCATGCTAGAATACATTTCCGGTTAAATCGAACTTTAAAATTTTTTAAATCGCTCTCGGTAAAGGATTTAAAATCAAGAGATTCCGAATCCCCACGGATTCCGAATCCCAATACGACATATATATATAATCACTTCGGGTCGGGAGTCGATTAAGCGAGTCGACTACTGTGGCTCATTTAGTAGACCCGATCAGCTGAGTTGACTTGGGTTAGCTGCGTAACAATACTTATTCAATTACGGTACTATATTTCTCAATATAAATCAGTGGTGTTTGTTTATATGTATTCCTTATTATTATTTTTTGACAATAAGTGTTCCACCGACTCGCTTTTTAAAAAACCGGCTAACCAAATATTTTAGCCGAAATATCGTTAATCGATGTCTAAACCTTACTACCCTATCTACGTGTAAATTCTACAGGTTTTTGTTATATTTTTTTTTTGTGGTAATCTCTGGCTTAGCCTTAACAACGCTACTTTTCATTCAAAAAAAAAAGGTTTAAAGTTATCATTAAATATTTTTTTTCTCCCCTTCTTTTCTTTTCTTCAGATATTTATTTGAGCAGCACCCCAAATTCAGACCAGTGTTTATCCTACTTATACTATAAATTTTGAAAATGGTTTTTTAATCTTAACTTTCATTTTGTAGATTAAAATGTATATAAACCCTTGGATAAAACATCCAACAAAAGATAAACGACGAAAAAATAAAACTTATAATATATATTTTTTTTAAAAAATCTCTTAGGGAAAAGCCTATAATCTAAGAAGACTCGAACAATTCTAAAATCTTGTTATATTTCGATGATGAGTTAGTAAGACAATTTAGAAAGAACATTTTTAATTTTTTTTTTCAACAGGAAGTATAGAATATTATTATAAGCACCACGCGCAGCATTCCAATCTTCAACTCATGACGCACGGGTAGCGTATTGAATTCCGTTTAACTCACGAAGCTCTCTTGCTTATCAGGCAAAAAAAAACAACAACAATGATTAATAGAAATATTTTTTTAATTTAGCAAAAGTTGGGTGATGGCTTCACATCCACTAATTTGGCTAGCTAAAGGTACGATCCCCCCCCCCCCCAAAAGCACTCGCTTAAGCATTGGAATACAAATTATTTTATATTCCTTCAATGTTGAAGGTATAATAATTATTTTTTTGAAACCCAAGGCTAAGGTCATCATTTTTTTTTCTGTTAGAAACTTTCGGTTTCATCGTTTCTTAGCCGGTAGTGTCAATTTTTTAAAAAACGGTCAGGTTGAGATTTTTGTCAGGAAAAATTTTGTATCGCCAGGAGATTTTGTTCATGGATGGCAGATAGGCCTTTACCTCTATTTGCCAACTCTCGGTGTTTACACAATCGGGAAAGTTTTTAAAAATCGGCCCGAATCCGGCGTTCAACTATTAACCGGTTAAAAATATGCTTAAATGGCTAAATATATTGGAGCAATCACCTGACTAATTTATAAGTAAAAAATTACGGCGCGTCTTAGGTTGAGTCTCCTAAATATCGAATATTTAAATTATAAATCGTAAATCAATCACGTCTCTCTGAGTTAAAATATTTTTAAAATTCTTTTATGATTATTCTTTTATAGACGTTTTTCCGGTTTGACTAAACTACAAATGCTAAGGTAAAATTTTTTGTTATATTCTCTCTCTATTTGGTTCATTTCCTTATTCTATAAATAACTTATAAAAAAAAATTTGTAATTTTTTTCTTCTTAAAATAATAATACGCCATCTTGCGGATATAATATTAATGAAATTTAAAATTGTAATAATTAATTATTTTTAATTTTATTTATATCAAAGGATTTAAACTATTTATTATGAGATAAGAGGAAATACAACTATTAATATCTATTTATTTTTTTTATTGATTGTGTTATGTTCTATCTCCCCACTTGTCCCTTATAACTTATTTCTTTCTTTACGTTTTTTTTCTCCTCTTGCTTCTTTTGTTTTCCCGTCTTCTTTTTTTTTGTTATAAAATTGATATTATACCTTATTTTTATATGGCATTTGAGAAAAATACCTTTTTCGATGAGGAAATATTTTTTTTGTGTAAATTTAAAATACTTCTTTTTTTTTTTAATTATTGGATGTTTTTGACTAGCAAAAACGATCATTAAATTTATATATATTATATAGATTGGCACTAAGTTTCCTAGAAGCAAGTTCAATGTTTCAATGTTGGAGTTGGATTACCGAAATTTCGACTTCATCGTATACTTCTGATAATTTTTTTAATATTGAAACTAATTTCTTAGAATACCCATAAAAAACACACTAGCAAATGTTTATGCCAAAAAATGTATCGTACGAGTATATAGCGACTAGTATATATTATTTTGAACATTCATAAATTTTACCCATATTATATATCTCAATTAATATAATATAGATAATAAATACCCAAAATTTATTTATACAAATTTAGGAAGGCATGTCAAGTCTCAGAGTCATTTCTGATAAATGTATTCAAGACTACAATAAAAACTTTGAGTTGACTTTGTGACCGATTAATAATCAATTTGCGAGCCACATTTGTTGGGGTCCATTTTTATATTTTCTTAATTTCATGCGTAGAACATAAATGTCGAAACTTTAACACTCAACTTCATAATTTCCGGATAAACGGTATGTTGCAGTTGTTCGAATTAAATAATTTAAATAACAATATTATTACTCTCAATCAAATTTATTTGTGATGGGATTTTTATACAAAAATTAATTGTTGATATTCTGGATTCAAGAAAATATGTTGAAGAGTTACTTTGTGGTTAGGAAAATGGTACTTTGTCACCCGGATCCGAAGATATTGAAGTTAATGCGAATGTCGTAATATTTAGATGAAAACGAAAAATTTATATTTAAAATAAAAGAATTATAAACGATATTTATTTACGATTGCAGACTACGTAAATGATTATTTAAAGAAAGGATATATAATTGAGATTTTATGAATATCAAAACACTTTCTAAATTTTGGGGAAAGTAATTTATTTTCGAATTTTATTTCGTTTTAACCCCCTTTGCCTTTTTAATTTTTTATGTCTTATTATTTTATAACTATGCAATAAAAAGGGTAATAAATTTATTTTATTTATATGTTTATATTATATATATATATGTCGTATGGGTATTCGGAATATCTTGATTTTAAATCCTTTATCGAGGGTAAAATATTTTAAAATTCGATTTAAACCGGAAATGTATTCTAGCATGTGCAGAGTATTTACCTTAGAAATTCCAGCCAATTTCAGCCATAGACATTTTTAGTATTTTTTAATTTAAATGAAAGATCAATATAAAAATTAATATAAATTGGATGTTGTTTCTAAAGTTCGTGGCAAAATTGGCTGAAATTTGTAGGGTAAATACTCTATACATGCTAGAATGCATTTCCGGTTAAAACGGATTTTAAAATTTTTTTAAATCGCCCTCGATAAAGGATTTAAAATCAAGAGATTCCGAATCCCCATACGACATATATATATTCTGAATAATTATTTTTCAGTTCTCCCCATAGTTACCTCTAACAGGCTTACTAAATATACAATATATTTTTATATTTTAATTTTTTTTTTTTAATTTAAAAATAAATAAGGAAATTTGTCTTTGTTGTAATTTAAGGATCATGATTGGCCAATTGTTTATCAAAATAAGATTTGAATTTTTAGAAAATAAGATTTTTGTAGGATGATTTTTTTTATAGGAATCATTAATATATTTTTAAAGTAGTTTATTAAAGTTGGGTAAAGAATTTAATGAATAAATTTATCAAAATTTAAATTTTTCAGAATTTAAAATTTTCAAAAAAATAAATATGAAAATATTAAGAAAATTTGGTTGTGGTCAATTGATGGTGTTAAGAAATATATAAAGGATATATATGGTGATATATAAATGGATTATAATATTTGCTGTTGAAATTTAAAGAAAGACCATATGTCCGATCCTTATATTAAAAAATATTGTAAATTTAAGAAAAAAAAAATAGAAACTGAATGACCAGCTGAAAAAATGTTGTTACGTATCATTAAAATCAATAATTTTGTTTGAAATGTGGAAATACAAATGTTTGTTAAAATGGTTACTGAGGTAAAATTAAGAAATTAAGAATGTTAGGATATATATTTATAATTGAATTGATTAAAAAGACAATTTTTATCGTAAAATAAAGTTTTAACCTTATTTTTAAGTGAGGTTGTTGAATATTAGTATCGTGAAAATGAACTAAAAAAAGTAAAAAATAAAGATATTTAAATTTTGATAGGCGAGTTTGGATTCATAAAATATATCGATTGTCAAATTTGGAAGGTTGTGTGAAGAAGAATGTTTGGAAATAAAGTTTAATGAATGGTTTGGAAATATATTTATAATTTAGATTATAATCAAAGTATTATATTTTATGTTTGAACTGACCTATACCGTAAAAAGGGGTACAAATTAACATATACACTATATGATAATTCATTAAGCACCTAGTGAAAAAAAAAGTTAGGTTCAATAAATAAGTCCTTCCAATTTAAACAGGTCCGTGTTGTTATGGATTTTGTTAACCACATATATTAATTAAAAGAGATCAGTGACATGTGTACTTTGTGCGTTTTTTTAAAACAAATCTTTCTTCTCTTTTCTCTTCTCTTCTCTTCTCTTCTCTTCTCTTCTCTTCTTCTTCTCTTCTCTTCTCTTCTCTTCTCTTCTCTTCTCTTCTCTTCTCTTCTCTTCTCTTCTCTTCTCTTCTCTTCTCTTCTCTTCTCTTCTCTTCCTTCCTTCTTTCATACATTTGAAAATGACCTTTTTGTATTTTGGCTTATTATTTTTTTCCATCCCTCCCCTTCTTTGTAATTTCTTTTCCCCCTGTTTATTTATATATGACGTGTGGGGATTCGGATACTCTTGATTTTAAATCCTTTACCAAGGGCGATTTTAAAAAATTTAAAAAGAAAATCAGATTTAACCGGAAATGTATTCTAGAAAATCCGATTAAACCGGAAATGTATTCTAGAAAATCCTATTTAACCGGAAATGTATTCTAGCATGTGTAGAGTATTTACCCTATAAATTTCAGCCAATTTAGCCACGAACAACTACTATTAATTTTTATATGGATTTTTCATGTAAATTTTTTAAAAAAATACTAAAATGTCTATGGGTGAAATTGGCTCAAATTTATAAGGTATATATTCTACCCATGCTAGAATACTTTTCCGGTTAAATCGAATTATATATATATTTTTTTTAAAATCGCTCTTAAATATAATATTAATAAAAAAAATTCAAAGGGAGTCGTGAGTGAAAGTCTGAAAAATAATTATTTGACATATTTTTAAACTGTTTCGTAAATTCATAAATCTTGCTCGTTAGGCAAAAATAATTAGTTGTGATAAAGACGGGGATGAGATTTTTTAAAAAATTTTTTATTATTATATTATCCTTGTAGATTTTTTAATTACTTACTTACTATTTAAATATATATAAATGGTTGGAATAAAAGGATTTATCTATTTTTAAATAAGAAAAACATAATATCACCATAATTCAAGAATGAAACATTTATTTTTATATTGATATTATGAGCCTTTTTTCATTCATTATTTATAAAATATGAATTTAACAACATAAGTGCATCATAAATAATAAAGTTTAGTGTACCATCCTATCATCAACTATATTAAAAATAAACGGTTTTTTCATTTTTTTTGAATATAAAGTTTTGTTAAAGATAAAAAAATAGAAAGGTTAAATTTAAGTAAATTAAAGGAACAGTTATATAAAATAATATCGATGGTAATGTAAATTTTAGTATTATAAATATAAAGATTAAAAAAATGTAATATTAAGAAGAAAATGAATGGGAACTGTGATTTTTCATTTTTAGTATTTTAAGTTTTAGTTTATTTATGTTAAATGAAGAATCGCATATTGGTAGTCTGTATTGCGAGGATTTGCTTTGTAGAAATGGATATTAGTAGTAGGAATTTAGCTCAATTTAAATATATGTATTTAATTAATCAAGCGAAAAAAAGTGTCTTTTATTTGATAAAATAACATGGAAAAAAAAATCCATTATCAAGTAATTTTCTCATGAACTTTATACATAATAAAAAAAATATATCCTTTTTTTTATAAAATGTAAAACCAATTACGGTTATGAAACTAGTGTTGTTAAAAGACTAACTCAATCTAGAAAAATATTGCCTATATATACCTCAAAATTTCGCTAGTAGATGCCCAAACCTTTACTTCCTTCTACAAACAAAATCTTCAGGCTTGCGTAATAATATTCTAGATGAAATCTTGACTTAGCGGTTTTTAAAGATCGGCTCAAAAACAACACTATATGATGAAACATAGCTTCAAATTCATATTAACAATTTAAAAGTAATATAAATTGAGTAAAAATAAAAATAAATTTTAATATAGAACACAATTTGTTACAAATACGTAACATTATGTTATTTTAGATTTTGATTTATATTAAATAAATTGGCATCTTCAATTCGTATTAATATTAAATTTTCAACTTCTTAACAAAATTACAAACAAAAAAATTTGAATTGAATGAAAATAGTTACATTTATTTATATTATACATAATATAATTGTTTGAAGTGTAAGTAGAGATTATCAAAATATTAGGTAAAAATTATTATATTTATTTTAAATAAAGGAAACGTTTTCTTTTTAAATTATATTTCCCAAAAAAGTTTTTTATTTACAATTTTAAAATTTATCATAATTTTATCCGTTAGTTGGCGTTTAATGTTAAAAATTTGGTTTTCAATTCGTTTGAGGAGCATTTACTGAAAGAATGTGTAGTGTTGATTGACCAATGCAGAGTTTTATTTTCATTAGTCTATCCGAGATCCTGTTGACTTCAGGATAGATCTTGACTGAGAATGATGCCAACATACAATTTATACCAATCTCCAATCATTACAGTCTTCTAACCTTTCCATTTCGTCTCTTGTATGCACGCTATATCAACTTTTCTCTTGTTCAACATTGATGCCAATTCTCTCGTCTTATCTTTAAGTGTACCAATATTCAAACTTTCTAACCTTGTTTCCTTTGCTTTGACCTTTATTTTACTTTTCACAGGCTTTTTTTTAAAAAATAAAAACTTTGAGTTAACTTTGTGACCGATTTATATTCAATTTGCAAGACCCATATTGTTGGGTTCCATTTTTTATTTTCTTAGTTAATTTCACGTGTAGAACATAAATGTCGAAACTTGGGCCACTCAGCTTCATAATTTCCGGATAATAAGTAGGCAAACCTATTGACGCCAAATATGGCCAGAAATTATTTATTTTTTTTTGTTAATGCCAAGTAAATCATTTATCCCGAGAAAATATTTTAAATAAATATTCCGCTTATCAGCCCAACCCATAACCGAACAAGAACTGTAAACAGATATCTTATAAGTTTTATGGTCTTACTATTGGTGTTTTAAGTGAACTAAGGGTTAAATTTAGAGAGCCTTCGCATCAAATATATACATCATTAATAAAGTTCAAATACAATAAATTTCCATTTTAACTATATATGTTTTATTTTAAATAAATAAATTAAGGTTCCACTTTCTGAATCGCTAAAAAATAAGGATTCTCCGCTTAAATATTTTTATAGAAAAATTTTTAAAGAAATATTGAAAATATTAGATAATAGGGATATTAGACTCCCTTTTTTAAGAAATTAGCTAAAATATGGGAGACATATTATCAAGATTTCCAAAAGAAATTCCATAATTCGGGGAATCTTGATGTTATTAGTTCTTTTTAGAGATCTTTGAATAAAAAAACTCAATCTAAATACAACTTTTTACTTCCAAAATTTTAAAGGTGAGTATTTATTATAAATAAAATAATTTGCAATCATAATATTTATTTATCCATATAACTAACACCTACAAATAAAGACAGGATATAAAATACATAATATTGATCCGGATATCACATTATAATAGATGATATGGGTGTTAGGTAATTAACCTCACCCAATATTATATTAAATCATGAAAATATACATATAATTAATTAGTATGACCATATCTAATTGACTCATAATGTATAAATAGTATATTACAATATATTTCTACATTACTACAGCGAGATATAAAAGCTAGATTCCCTTTAGCAATTTAGAACCGATCCCCAGAAAAGATGTTATAGATCATTAATAATATTAGACCAGGACAACAAGAATTACGAATTTTTATTTTAAATGTTCTACAACATATGAAAGAATTAATACTACATTCAAAATACATATAATAAATCGAAAGACAAAATAAATTCGAGTTTGCATTGTGTACAATGTGTTATATAAGAGATTAAGCGGTGAGATCAAAAATTATTAGCGATCCGCTAACCCCCGCCTCTTTCACACTAAAACGCCGAAATTAAAATGGCGAATGCATGCCCAGTTTAGTTCCGAAATTGAGTTTGATTCGTTTTTGTTCTTTGGTCCAATGTTTGATTTCTCGCTTCTTCACCAATTCGAATAAAAAATAACAAACCAAGGGTCCCAACGTTATCAGGGCCCACGTGTACGGAGGGACAGATGCTAAAAAGTCGAAAAATGATTTAGTCTTGTGATCGATCCTTCCGGTTCGAACATAATTCCCCTTCCTTCTGGAACTCAAAAGGAAGATGTCCAGGGTATTATAAATGAGCTGGGCTAGCGTTAACACGGGGAAAACTACCCTCCAAACAGGATTTTTGAGCGGGTTACGTCGCCAAACGTGGTTGAAACGGTAAACGAAGGAGGAAGACATGAGAAGAGCGTTGAAGGAAAAGCAGAAGGTCATGAGACTTTGAGCCAGGCCCAGGTAAGCCGGTCTTTGAGTGTAATGCCAGTCTCTGAATGTTGGGGGATCGGAAGTATAGTTAATACTGTTATTGTTAGGTCCACGATTCTTGAGAGATTCCAAGTTGGAGCTAGAAAATAGGCTGTAATATAAAGGGTGGAAGAGAATTAATTAAATTTTTGATATATGAAAAAAAAACGAATAGCGCTATAAAGTATTATAAAGCTAAGTAATTTTGCATTAGGAAAAATGATTTGTCGGAAGAGAGAATAGTAAAAAAAAATGATTGAAGCATTGTATTGATTAAAGAATTTATGTTTAATTAAGCAGCGTTCCTGCGTTCGTGAGGTAAATATATATTACATATAAAATATGCTTTTCTAATCAAAGTAATACCACATTACCCAAAACAACGATTCCCCAACCAATGCATTTATTTAATCTTATTTCTCCAATTCATTTTTAAATTTCCCAATTAAAATAATAAGAATCTTATATTAGCTTATAAATAGTAGTGTTGTTAAATGGCTCGTTTCGAGCCGATTTTTAAAAACGGAAAACTCCATACTTCATCCAGACAAATATTACCCAAGCATGAAAATTTTGTTCGTAAGAAGGAACCAAGATCCAGACAAGATTTCTAATTTGTATAGACTTTCGTTCCTTCTATGAGCAAAATCTTCAGGGTTAGGCAATATTTTTTCTGAATGAATTATTGAGTCAGCCGTTTTTAAATATCGGCTCAAAACGAGCCCTTTAACAACACTAGGAATACCTATCTTAGGGAATTTTAGACAATTTTGACCTTAACTTTTGAGTCATTTATAAATTATATTAAAAAAAAATAAATATTTTTATGATTAAATTAATATTAAGTTTTAAAAAGTTTCATGGAAAAAATTTGTCTGAAATTCATGGGGTAGGTTATATTCCAAGCATGATGACATACATTTCTGGTAAAATCAAATTTTTTAAATTTTAAAATAGTGCGCTTTGTAGATCTCTCTATAGACACTAACATACATATATAAGATTTTACTTTTTTTTTTAAAAAAATTACATCAGAATTTATAAAATGAATATTAAAAAATATATTTAATATAAATTAATATTAAGTTTTAAAAAGTTTCATGGAAAAAATTTGTCTGAAATTCATGGGGTAGGTTATATTCCAAGCATGACGACATACTACATTTCCGGTAAAATCAAATTTTTTAAAATTTTAAAATAGTGCGCTTTGTAGATCTCTCTATAGACACTATTCATGGGGTAGGTTATATTCCAAGCATGACGACATACTACATTTCCGGTAAAATCAAATTTTTTAAAATTTTAAAATAGTGCGCTTTGTAGATCTCTCTATAGACACTAACATATATATATAAGATTTTACTTTTTTTAAAAAAAAATACATAAGAATTTATGAAATGAATATAAAAAAATATATTTAATATAAATTAATATTAAGTTTTAAAAAGTTTCATGGAAAAAATTTGTCTGAAATTCATGGGGTAGGTTATATTCCAAGCATGACGACATACTACATTTCCGGTAAAATCAAATTTTTTAAAATTTTAAAATAGTGCTCTCGGGCGGGCTGGGCCTAACTTTATAGATCTCTCTATAGACACTAACATATATATATATATAGATTTTATTTTATTTTTTAAAAAAATACATAAGAATTTATAAAAATGAATATAAAAAATTTAAAATTGGGAGATGGCAATAGATAAAAAAAAATATCGAATCTAAAAATTTTAGGGCGCCATTTTTTTTAGCGGAAGTAAGATTTCTTAGCTTATTTTTTTTTTGGAATTTCTTGACATGATTAATGATGTATTTATTTAATGTTTATTATTATTTTTTTCATATATTCAAAATCCTACCTTCAGCCTCATCGTGGCGGGGGAGTGGCAACGTCTTTTGGCGGCAAATGGAGGTCTAAAAGGTTCCCTGTGATCTGGGTCTAGAATAGGATCACCGTCTCCTCGACGGGGTGTAAAAACCACTTAAAGAGGTTGATGTCAGGAAGGGCATCCGATTGTAAAAACCATGCTACAAAAATTTCCCTATGGTTACAACAAAGCATGGGCGGGGTACAGCCCAAAGTACCCCGTGGGCCTCCTCATCCGCCTACGACAAAAAGAAGGATGGGAAACCTGGTGGAACCACTATTCATGAAAATGAAACCTATGACGGCCATAAACGACCTAATAAAAAGTGGAGAAACCAGTTTACGGGTGATCGAGTTAGGGTCGCGACATGGAATGTTGGGAGTATGACGGGAAGAGCGGGAGAAGTCGTCGATGTATTGCACAGAAGACATATAGATGTGTGCTGCATACAGGAGACTAGATGGAAAGGAAATGGGACCAGAATGATTGGCAAGACTAGCGAAAAGTATAAATTCTTTTGGCAAGGAGGTAATGATGGTAAGGCTGGAGTTGGGGTATTGGTTGCGGAGAAATTGGTAGACAAAGTAGTCGAAGTGAGAAGGCTAGACAACCAGATAATGGTTATCAAGATGATTATTGGTAGAAAGCTATATAATATGATCTCGGCATATGTTCCTCAGGTTGGAAGAAGTGAAGAAGAGAAAGATGTATTTTGGGACAGTCTATTGGGGGTGACATCGAGACTGGCAAATGAAGAGGGGATTATCCTGGCTGGCGATCTGAATGGACATGTGGGAGCGAGTAGTGAGGGTTATGAAGGAGTACATGGAGGGTTCAGTTATGGCATGAGAAATTTGGAAGGAGAGAGGATTTTAGAATTTAGTGATGCTATGGATATGATTGTTTGTAATACAATGTTTAAGAAAGAATCAGAGAAGCTGGTGACTTATAAGTCGGGTAGTACCAAAAGTGTTGTGGATTACTTGTTATTAAGGAGATGTGATCGATGTATAATAAAAAATGTGAAAGTGATACCGGGAGAGGAATGTATAAATCAGCATCGACTAGTTGTAGGAGATCTCACTCTTAAAGGTGCCAGGGTCACTAAAAGAAAGTTTGTCCCAAGGCTGAAGGTTTGGAAATTGAAGGAGGAGAATGCTAGACGTCAATTCAATATGGCATTGGCGATTAGGGAGGCGGAGGTGGCACAAGCATCTGGGGTGAATGACAAGTGGGAAGCCATGAAGAAAGCTTGGGTAATGACAACTGAGGAGGTATGTGGATGGACAAAAGGGCCGCCTAGACATAAGGAGACTTGGTGGTGGAGCCCAGAGGTAGCGAAAGCCGTGGATGAGAAACGGAGGTGTTTCAAAGTATGGTATAATAGCAAAGAAAATAGTGATAATGATATTTACAAGATGGCTAAAAGAAATGCTAAGAAATTAATAGCGAAGGCTCAAGAAGAAAAAAGACACGAGTTTGCTAAAGAAATGAAATGCGCTGATGGAATTGGAAATATGGTTAGAATGGCAAAACAGATGTCAAAAAAGAGGCAGGATGTGATAGGTGTAAAGTGTTTGAAAAATATGGAAGGAAAAATGATGATTGATAGTAGTGGTATTAAGAACACCTGGAAGATTTACATGAAAGGACTTTTGAATGAAGAAAATGAATGGAATAATAATATTAGTTGTGCAAAGGTAGAAGGTCCAGGGTGTAAATTTGGCAAGGACGAGATAAGGAGAGCAGTGAAAAAGATGAAGAAAGGGAAGGCATCGGGTTTAACGATGGTGGTATCAGAGATGTTTAAAGGTTCTGATGATTTAGGGATTGAATGGTTAATGAATTTAGCAAATCAGATTGTCACAGAAGGTACTATTCCCGAGGACTGGCGAAGAAGTATAATTATCCCAGTATACAAGGGGAAAGGTGATCCTTTAGATTGTGGGTCTTACAGAGCTATTAAACTCTTGGAACATGCAATGAAAGTATTTGAGAGAGTGTTAGAAAAGCGGATAAGGGAACAAATCAAAATTGATGAAATGCAGTTTGGTTTTACATCGGGAAAAGGCACGATAGATGCAATTTTTGTGGTGAGACAAATTCAGGAGAAGTATCTTGCGAAGGAAAAGAAACTCTATTATGCGTTTGTTGATTTGGAGAAAGCATTTGATAGGGTGCCGCGTGAGATTACAAGATGGGCCTTGAGAAAATCCGGTGTGGAGGAATGGTTAGTTACCGCAGTGATGGCAATGTATGTTGAAGCACAAACAGCAGTACGGACGGATCATGGTGATAGTGACAGCTTTGAGGTGAAGGTAGGACTTCATCAAGGATCCGTGCTGAGTCCATTATTATTTATCTTAGTAATGGATGTGGTGGCTAGAGAAATGCGTGAAGGACTTCCCTGGGAGATATTATATGCAGATGACCTTGTATTAATGGCAAACAGTGAGGGAGAATTGAGGGATAAAGTTATTAAATGGAAGATGACTATGGAAGCAAAGGGCCTGAAAATGAATGCATCAAAAACAAAGGTGATGATTGGTGGGGAAAATCTAAAGATAGAAGAATCAGGTAAGTGGCCTTGTGGTGTATGTGGGAAAGGAGTTGCTAGAAATTCTATCCAATGTACCAGATGCCAGAAATGGGTACATAAAAGATGTAGTGGGAAAAAAGGCAGTTTGATGTTAGAAAGAATGACCTTTATTTGTAAAACATGCATGAAAGGGATACATAATAATGATAACCTAAAAAATGGTGGTCTGGATATTGGCAATGGGTTAATTCTAGAAAAAGTGGATAAGTTTTGTTATTTAGGTGATATGCTAAACGCAGATGGTGGTGTAGATTCTGCTGTTGTTGCAAGGATCAGACAAGCTTGGAAGAAGTTCAGAGAGATGTCATCTATTCTTACAAATAAAAAAGTTTCTCTGAAGTTAAAGGGGAAAGTTTACGTAAGCTGCGTGAGGAGTTGTTTAGTTTATGGCGGTGAAACATGGGCAATGAAAGCAATTTACGAAGCCAAATTAGAAAGAACAGAGATGAGGATGGTTAGATGGATGTGTGGGGTATCTCTGAGAGAGAGAAAAACTAGCAAGGAATTGCGAGCAAGATTAGGTATAGAAATGATTGGTATGGTAATGCGACGAAATAGACTAAGATGGTTTGGGCATGTGGAACGTATGACAAGAGATGACTGGGTAAAGAGATGCACAATGATGGAAGTAGGAGGATCAAGACCTAGAGGAAGACCCAAGATGACGTGGACAAATGTGATAGCGGCGGATATGAGAAGCTTGAATCTTACAAGTATTGATGCTCAGGACCGTCAAAAATGGAAAAGAAAAATCAGAGGGAAAACTGGCCTACCCGGGTAAACCTGGAAATCGCCATAAAACGGAGAAGAAGAAGATTTTCTTGTAACCCGTAAAGCTTAAATAAACAAATAATATCATAATATTACCTTTAAAAAAAAAAATATTAGTTTTTTTTTCTTCTACATATTTTTGTGATAAATTTTGCGTTTAAATAAATTATGATAATATAAGTTTGAAAATTTGTTTAGAAATCCGGAGTAAAATATAATTATATATATTAGAGACCTGCAGAGGTACCATTAGAACGGCCCGGCCCGGATATATTTAAAAAAATTAAAATATGGCCCGGTCCTAAACCCGGGCCGGGGCTTAGAGGGCCAGGCCTGCTGGTCTCTGATATATATATAGAGGTGGTCTAAAAGTCAAAAGATATTATTTTAAAATTTTACAATTATAATAATCCTAAATAAATTAGTACATAAAAAGACCGCAAGTTGAAAAATGTAAGAAGATATAGTTTTTTTTACTGTATATATTTTTTTTCTTCTTCTAATAGTGGTTTTTTTTTTTTTGTAAAAGAGTTTTTAATAATTAAACAGTAAAAATATAACAATTGGAACAAAACAAAGGCTAAAAAAGATGGAGTTTATGTCATTTATTATTGCTTCCTATCCTACCCATCAAAAAATATATATATATATAATAGACTAATAAATTTAGAGTGAGAAAGAGAATGCCGTGATATCTCAACGGTAACAAAGTATAAATGTTAATATTAATTATCCATTGAAATTTTTAATTTATTATAATAAATATGATTTTTAAATAAAATCTTATGGCCAGTTGAAACATACCATGTTTGGACTAAGCCAGAAGATCAAATTCCACAGAAACTCATTCAGATCAAAAAAAACTATTATTAGATACAGCTATATAATTCAAATTTTATTTTAAAGATTAAGGATGTGTTGGCTATGCACTGATATTAAATTTGTTTGATACTTTTAAATGTATCCTGGCTTGAAGCTTATTAGTCTTATTTAATTATAAAACCTTCCACCACATCTCACAATAAAATTCATAAAAAGGATATTTTATATTATCCCAGGAAAATTACTTTTGTCGATATGAATTTTTAAATATAAATTTAAAATTAAAAAGATTATGATTTTTATAATTAATTATAAATATATTTTAACATTTTTTTTATGTGTCCGCTACTGAAAAAAAGTAACGCGCTAATCGCTACTGAAAAAAGTAGCGCGATAATTGTAACGAGCTACTTCAACAACACTGCTTAGTAGTCAGCTCTAAATATATATATATATATACTTATTTGTGAATAATCATTTATTTAATTTTTTTACTAAGGAAAGGTCAAAAGTGTGCAATTTCGGCCATTACGATTAGCCGGCGGCATCTCGGCCATTTGTTTATCGCACAAAGAACTCAATATAAATCCGTAGGTCACCAACAGTAAACCCAGGAACGGGATAAATTTCAGCAAGAATATGAACACGTTGAAAGCTATTTTCTAGAACGTATTGTTAGAAAACATAAAATAAATATGTAATGTATAAATAGTATTAATACGTTTTTTGTCGCGTTAAAAACTTCGAATTCTTGCCTGAAAAATATTACCTACGCCTCAAAATTTGGGCCAAACCATAATTTTTATCAAAGACCTGCAGAGTTACCATTTGTACGGCCCAACCCGGATTTGTTTTTCAAAAATTTTTTCCGGTCCGGCCGGGTTTGTAATTTCAGGCCCGGCCCGGATTTAAAAACCGCCCGACCCGAGCTTAGGGTCGGGCCTGCGGGTCCCTGATTTTTATGTTGCGAAACCTCGGATGCTTAGACCTCGTTTATTGGTTAAACGATACCACACTTTTTTTTTTAAATATAATACCTTTCCAAATATATATATATTTTTTTAAAAAAAAACTCTTTGTGATTTTTATGCATAGGACAAATCTTTCATGATGCAGTCAATTTTTCTTTCAAAAAAAAAGATTACTTAATTTTGTGATCTTTAAAAAATTTTTTGTTAAAAATAGAAAAATATTTGTTCAAAATTGCAAAATTTTGAAGATTTTCTTTTTTTTTTCAAACTCCTTGATCATATTACGAAACCGTGAGAAGTCTAAAATAGCTAAGGTGAATTTTCTTTACTACTCCAGTAGACCTATAAAAGTTGGGTTGGCATCTATCTGAAAAGCAGAGATTAATATTTACTACAATAAATTAAAGTTTAATTTGGAATGCGATAGAGATATAATAGTTTTAAAACTGGGGTGGGGAAGGGGGGAGGGGCTAAAGTTAGAACTCCACTTAACAACTACCATCATACCGAGCTAATTCCTAAACCAACCTAACCACCGAGGGTTAGCCAGGAATCCGCTCTTTCAAATTAACTCCTGGCATAACCATCTTTCCATATTTAATATGTATATATAAATGAGGCAATACCTCTTTAGTGACTAGCGCATTTTTAGCGGTCGCCATGTCCATAACTTTAAGCTTAGCGGGATTCGCTAGGAGGGATACGGTAAGCGTGGGACATACGATGGTCAGTAACCAGACCACGTTGTAAGCGTTGAACATGGGAGGAAGGAAGACGAGAAACGAGATCATATGGCTCAACGAGAGGTACAGGTTAAAATAAACCATGAAAATGCAGCTGGAGATTATGTTGGCGGATATTTGTCTGGCCTTTAAAATACGGTGAGGTGAGAGGGATATAAAAATATTTAAACAAATCATCATGAAAAAGTTTCAATAAGGATTGCTTATTAAATTAAGTTTAAAATTTTATAAATTTACTAAATCGCCAGTTTTTTTTACTATGGCTGTTCCGAACCGATATCAAATATATTAACAAATCGGTGGCAAATATTTACCGTCTAAAAAATCGAACCGGGCCGGTATTTTAAAAAAACTGATTCGATTTGATATTATTAATGTTTGGCGGAGGGGGGGAGGGGTTAATTCATGATTATATATATATAACTATAATACTTTATTTTGTATATAATTTGCTAATAATAATAATAATAATAATAATGATTTTTATTTATAAGGTTTGAAAAGAATATTGAAATATTTTTAAAGAGGAAGAGCAACTAAAGATGCGATATTTATTATTTATGATTATATACACAAAATTTAACGCGTTTCCCGTTCATGGCAAAAACCGAATGCGTTTCACTTTCAAAAAAAGATTCGTTCAAAAATATTGAAACAAGTAAATGATTTTAAAAAAAAATCTAACGGGTCGCGTTCAAGTCATAAATACCCAAAATCTCTAAATGAGATGATGATTAACTTCCGATTCAATAATAAAACAAAATAACACTTAATCATTCGCGACATCACCCAAAGTCGAATTGTCGCGAGAAAGAAACGTATGTTTCTCGTTTTATGCATAGTTTACAGAGTTAATATTTATTTATTCGTAAAAAAGAACATATCAGAAATTTTTTTTAAAAAAATGAACATTGAGGTTATTAAGATGAGGTGGCAAAATAAAAATAAAATTTAAATATCGGATTTATTATGAGTATCGAAAAAGTATCGGAAACGTATCTGTTGAAAAAAAATTTGTGGGATAGACTGTTGCATGTGCGCATGTGCGCTGTTATTTTATTACTTACTAAATAATTTATATTTAAAATGTCAGTTAAACTATTATATATTTAAATACTTAAATAATTTATATTTAAAAGTTCAGTTATATATCTTAAGGCAACAGAATAAAATATATATTTTTATTTGACAATCACTTTTTTTCTGATATATAATAACTTGTATTTGTTTTCTTTTTATAAATTAGATAAATAAAATACCAAATTACTATAATAACCATTCTAGATTAAATATTCAAGCCTTATAAATTCTTTTTCATTAGCCTATATTACATCCTGTGCGACCATTCTAATAACCATTCTACTTAAAATATTCAAGCCTTATAATTATCGTTCTCATTATAGACAAATACCAAGTTTTTACCCTTAGCATAATTAATATAAATCAATTAAATTTCCACAATTGATTTTTTGACACCCCGATAACTAGTATTGTAGTTGAGTCGATTCAAAATAATGTTATGCAATCTCTTCGATATTTGGCAAATAGAAGTCCAAACCTGTGTGCCACCAGTGCGCAGAATCTCGGGGTTCATAATTATTGGCTAAAATCTTACTTGGTTTGACCCAACAATACTACGTTCACAAATTTTTTTCTAAAAAACTCAGCCCATCTAATTTTTTCCCCAAAGTCGAAAGGATATCCCTTACCCTACGGCTATCTATTTCTACGACAACACCGTTTTATAAATCAATAGTGTCTCGGTATCTGCATTTGTGTATTTGTTAATTGAATCGTGTCATAAATAAAATTTTTAAATTTATTATTATGAATTTACTGTTTTATTATATATAGATTTGAGTATTTTTGTATGACAAGCTCTTTAAATACACAGGAGATATAAGCTTACTACCAAATTATAATTTTTGAATAGTATTAATAATCAAAATATTAACTTGAAATATCATTTTAAAAAATATATATGTATATCGAATGTATAATAGTGCGCACACAAAATCGAGCGTTTACGTTTTGCCGTAATTTTTAAATAAAAAAAACGCAACACGTCCATGGTTTAAAATTGAGTTAGTTTATCAGTTCGATTCAAAATTTTAAATAAGTTCTAAAAAAAAGGATTCGTCTTTGAAAATTATATTATCGTCTGCGTTCTTATTTCTTTAATTTCTTAAAATATTCCCTTTTTAGGATATAAGTAAGTTATTTATATTACAATTTTTATATAATTATTACAAAGCCAAGAATAAAAAAAAGGATTTGTCTTTGAAAATTATATTATCGTCTGCGTTCTTTATTTCTTTAATTTCTTAAATATTCCCTTTTTAGGATATAAGTAAGTTATTTATATTACAATTTTTATATAAATTATTACAAAGCGAAGAATGAAAAAATTATTGAAAACGCAAACCTATATGCGTTTTTTTTAAAATGGTTTCTACCGCCAAACGGTAATTTTACCGATTCGCACGAGGCCATTTAAAATGCATTATTGGCGTTTGCAACGCAGCGCTTGAAACGCTCAATTTGTTGGCACTATAATGCCTGGGCAAGCTCATTAAAATTTTTAGATATATTCGGTCAGGCCTATAATTTACAAAAAAAAACAGGAAATAAATTTTATTCTTAGTTAGGTTTAGGCAGTTCTTATCTTAAAAATGAAATAAGCACATTGTTTCATTATTTTATAAAGAATATTTAATCATCAAATTCACCTTTTTAATGACACGTGTTATGCAAAGATTGTCATCCGGCTGAAAGTTGTAACTGCAGGTCAACGATATCAGTTCACCCGCGAGCCCGTAGTAAGATAATAGGGTAGTATCCTTATTTTTGCCGGCCATTATTTTGTTATTATGATGGAGGCCACCATTTTCGGACGGGTACGACGCGGAATTGAGACACAGATGGGGTAACAGGGGCCGAACGGACATGGCCAAGTCGGATACGGCGAACCGTTTCAAGTTCTGAAGGTTAAAACAACTTCCTAGAGTGACCACCACTTCGCGGTACTCCTGCATTATGCCTATCATACCTTAAGGAGATAAATATTTCATATATTTTAAAAAGGAATAATATAAAAATGGAAATGATTAAGAAAAGAATGGAAAGAAGAATTAAATGAGAAAAAAAAACATTTTTCAATTACTTTCTCTTTGTAATATAAGTTACTAGTAGTTAAAATTTCTAAGAATACCGAAAGAACAGAAATATAAGAAGTGGGAATTATACAGAGTAAAAGCTAAAAAAATAATGGAATATGCGTTAGTGCCATATTAATTTTTATTTTATGTGTGATGTGATATCGAGTTTTGTAAAAAATGTAGATTGGGTATCAGGTTGGTACGATAAAATCAAAATTGATTAAAATCAATAATTTTTTAATATTTGAAATTACGATTTCAAATATTAATTCTTTTTTTTTTGTCCATATCTTAAATAATTATTAATGTTTAAGTTTTAATTTAGTAGCTTCATATATAATTTCACGTGTTGCGTTTAATCATAAAGTATATTTTTTTTTTGGGGGGGGGGGGGGATATTTAATACGATAATTTATCGTAACATTGTTTTAAGGAAATATAAGATAAAAATTTCTATAATTATTTCTGTTCCTGCAGCAAACTCAGAGTATTTTATCCAGAAAAATATCACGCGAGCCTGAAGATTTTTCTCATAGATGGTTGAATATCTATCAGCGAAATCTCGCGGCTTAGGCACAAAAAAATTTCTGGCTAGAATATTGAGTTAGCCGCCTCTCGTAAAAATAGGCTCAAACGGAGTGATTTTGCATCGCCACCAAGATTCCATTCCAGGTCGATGCAGGATATATAAAAAATAAAAAAATTATCAACATTTTAGCAGTGTTGTTAAATGGCCCAATTTAGGGCGATTCCAGGTCAAGACTGTAAGCCAAAAATTATGTTAAGCAAGCTTGGGGATTTCGTTAACACATGTCCAAGCAATTATAAGACTCGGGATTTAATCATTTGTTTTCTTTCTTTCTTGCATTCTTTCTTTCTCTCTTTCTTTCTTTTTTTTCTTTCTTTCTTTCTTTCTTTGAGAAGAGGAATTGTATATAAAATTATTATTTTTTACAGTAAACGTTTTCTTTAAATATAATCTTGAAATGACGGATATATTTTAAAAAAAAATTAAAAATTGCAATCTACAACATGCCCACCCTTAACGGGTCAAGGACATGAGACAAAGCAATTGTTTTTTTGGTTTCACAGAAACCAAAGTAATGTATATATGCATTATTATATATATATAATGTGATCCCAAAAGGGACTTATAATATAAGTGCTATTATATAGTCATCGCCCAAAATGGACCCTATATATAAAAAAATGAGCCTACATATTTGTATCCTAGTGGCAATTGTTATATTTATTTTAAAAAAATTTATCACGAGAAGTTTCTCACTTATTAACTTAATTCATAGCTCAATCGCGCATCCAAGTAGATATTGTGACTTCCCGCAATACGCCCAACATTCTCATTTGTATCCATCGCGACATTCTCCTGGGGAAAATGGCCTACGGTTAACCATAATTTGTCATCATTTTTTTTCCGGTACAAACTTCAGACCAGTTCCCTTACTCTGTATTAATGTTAAAGGAACTGACACTTATGTAAAGTCACTATCCCAGCTTTTCCACAATATTTTTGGCTAAAAATATTTGGGTTAGCCGTGTTTTAAAAAACCGAGCCATCTAATAACACTATATCATTTTTTTTTAGTTTTAGATAATATAAATAATTTAACCATGGTTTATACGTAAATTCCCGCAGGGAAAATGATTGTTAAATTTAATAAAATTCAATTTTCTACAAGGGTGCAGTTATATTTAATTTTAAATTTAAAAAGAAAATTCGATTTTCTTAGATTTTTTTTTTTATAAAGATAATCATGATTTTGTCAATCATCCTAGACTAAACCATGGTTTATACGTAAATTCCCGCAAGGAAAATGATTGTTAAATTTAATAAAATTCAATTTTCTACAAGGGTGCAGTTATATTTAATTTTAAATTTAAAAAGAAAATTCGATTTTCTTAGATTTTTTTTTATAAAGATAATCATGATTTTGCCAATCATCCTAGACTAGGATAGCATAGGGAATTCAGAGCATTCTGGAATCCTTAAGATTTAAATCATTTAAAAGCTCACAATTTTATGATTTCTAAATACTTTATTTTTTTTTGCCGGAAATATAATTCTCAGCGTCATGATTTTTGAAAAATCGATCAAAAATTTGAATGATAATTTTAATAAGCCTAAAATTTATAATTCTGTGTACATTAAAAGATAGACGCAGCTCGGCCAATAGAATGGCCGCAGGCAAGGCAAAGATATTTTTAGGGCTTAGACCGAACAAATTGTGTAAAATATTATAACGGGGTCGGGTCGAAGTTTTGAAAATGTTTTTAAAAACCTGATCAAAAATTTGCGTGAACCCGTGTTAGGGACAGGAAAAAAGAAAATAAATTGAAAGTAAATTCCTTATTCATTTTTTTTTTGGCAGATAAAATATATTCTTAAGCCCTTTATTTTAATTATACTCAGAACAGAATCGTCCAAAACCATGGTAGTTTTATTGAGGGATTCGTTTTGATTGGCAGGCTTAAAACGGCAATAGCAATCGGTGAACAGGGGAACGAGCAAAGGAACGTTATCTATGGTGGATAGGTGTTGCTTGATCTCCTTTATTCCCTTGGGCAAAATGGAGGTGGTAAATGGGTTTTCCGGCTTCTTTTGGATTTCGATAAATTTTCCGAAATCTTTCGATTTTTCAGCTCCTTCTCCGTCCATTCCACTACGCGAACCGCTATCGATTCCGCCATTTTTGCGGTATTCGAGATCCTTGTTTTTCAGCGAGATGCTACAATTCCAGCCTATGTCCAGTCCGATTTTTTCGGCAAAGATTTTGCTCCGCGTTTCGTTATCGCGCGAAAAATGCACGAACCTGTTTGTGGCATTCAAAAATTAGCTACTATTAGAGATTATTTATTTTATAATGTTCCATCTACATATTTTTTTTAAAAAAACTATTTTTATAGGAGAAATCGCGCTAAACCAATTAATTTTGTTGATATGTTAAAAATAACTAAATATGATTGTTTCATTTATTTTTTCTTAAATAAGATTATAACCTTATGAAGGCGGAATCGAGAGTGTCGATGATTTGGAAGTACTCTATCTTTGGCGGGTATAGAGCGGATACGCAACCCAGCAAGATTTGATGGGAAAGTAACGACATAACGCGCGAAGCGGAAATATTAAAATTTATTACCGTTTTGGGCTCCGCTGTGGCAACGAGTGGGGGGAAAACTTTGCCGGAAAAAATAATCATTAAGAGGGAAAAAAATGAAAGGAAGAAATTTAATTTGACATAAAAAAACGGAATTATCTTTTTCTTACTATCGCTCATTGGGGAAGGTGATCTATCTTGGTATTGGCAAAAATTGAAGGCTTCAGAGTTGGAAGTGCTTTTGATTGATCCTAACCTCGTGGGACAACTGTCACTCTTTCGGGGTTCTGTGCTACCTACTATTTGCTCTCCCTTTTCGCTCCCTGTCCACAGGTTCAAGAACTCGGGCAAAATCGATGAGCCAGTAATAGAAGTAGGATGACCGGAATTCGTTAATCGTTCACCGTTCACATTTACGGTCGTATCGGCATGGATATTTTGATAGAAGGATATTATTGGCTGACCCTCGATTTCGGAAGGCAAGGCCGATAATGAGTTTCCGCGTGATCCACACGGAACCTCCTCGTCAGCTGATTTCCTCACCGCTTCTAGCGAAAAAAATGATTCAGATTTCTCTTTGCCGTCGACGGCTAGGGCCGTCGGTGTGTGTGCCTGAATTACGTTGGTACCAGGGCTGGAAGAACAGCTGTTCGACAAGTAAGACGCCCTTCGGTGATGATCACTGAACGTATCGTGATAATTCCTGCGCGTTTTCAAATATTGGTCGAACATCTTTTGAAATCCAAAAATATTATTTTATTTTTCCGAAAGAAAAAAGGTAATTTTAAAACGTCACGCTTATACCACCATTTTAGACGATACCCAAAACCGTTACCCCACCCCCCCCACCCCCAGCCAAAATTATTTAAAATGATAAATACTTCCAGTCGGAAGATAAATTTAACATTTGGGAAGAGCTGCAAACATAAATCCTGGGCCGCGCGTGTAAGCTTGATTGTAAATGTTAACGCTTACAAATCGGGTAGGCCCTAAAATTTTACTTCTCTATATATTTGTTTTTTAAAAAATCACTAATCCCTATATATGACCAAAAATATTAATTAATATATCACAATTACCATATCGCTAGACCTATCGGGAACTCTGACACAAAGGCTACCAAAGTCCCTCTCCATCCATCCTCCAGCTCCTAACCCAACCCCGTTGATAAACTTCACGTGATTTTCCGGGTGGAGTTTGATTCCCATCTTCTTCTTGCGCGGGTGTTCCGCGAATTTCGCTTCTAAGCCGACCCTGGAATTTTTATTGAGCGTTAGAACGGCCATTTTCAATTCTCTTTTACGGCTTCTCATTTTGGCGGTTATAATGGTTTTTAGGTATTTGGCCTCGTGGGGCAACAAGGGTTTATAAGCGAACGCCACACAATCCGAGCATCCGCTGAGCACTACTTCTCGCTTATAAAAATCGCTCAATTTAGTTTCCAAGGAATCCGAAGGAGGCTGATGAGGGTTGGCGTGTTGAGTGCGGATGTTTTCGAGAGTTATTAAATCTAAAAAAAAAAGAAGTAAAATATTCGTTTTTATGGGACAAATTATGAATGGCAGCAGAAGTTTAAAACATTTCCACTTTCAATTAAACGATTTTTTTTTAAAGATACGTTTAAGGATAAAAAAAAAAATTTCGCAAAAATAATTGCCCAAAAATTGATTAGATGAGAAGAAAAAAATATGTCGAAATAGGATAGGTGAAAATATAAGAGTCAAAATTGGACGGGTTAATCAAGATAGAAAAGTCTCGCAAAATTAAAAATGTTAGTGTTACATCCGTTGATATGTAATTGACAGATATAGACGTTTTTAAAAATGATTTCGAATAAGAGATAGATATAACAATTATTATTCTCGGTTCTTTTTAGAATTTATCATATGATTTTTTTTATATATATAGTGATTTTGGGAAAATCATAATTACATTTAGAAGAGTATTAGCAATATAAAATCGAATATTTATTTTTAGGTTTATGGATGCTTATTTAATAATAATGTTGCGATTATACATATATGTAATAGTTAGGGTAACAAGAAAGGATAAAGTGCGCAGTACAAGAATACTGAGTATTTTAAAGGTAGTGCCTACCTATTAAGACTAAGTTAATGGTAAACAGGCTTAGGTGGTATTGGCACACACAATGAGAAGCCCTATGAACTACATAAGAAATAAGGTTGAGAGTTTGGAAGTGATGGGGCAAAGGTAAAAGAGGAAGGCCAAAACTTCAATGGGGCCCCATAAAGTTAGAGCCAATATAAAGAAGTATAAATTAGATAAAAGAGATAGCATAAATAACATATGGTGGAGAGAGATGTTGAAGGAGTTTAGCCATCAGAAAAAAAGGTGAAAGCTAAAAAGAAAGAGTAAAAAAGTTTTTAATATTTATTCAGTGAATTAGGTTAAAATATTTCTTTCACTTCGAGTCTAAAAAATAATTTTTTTTATTAGTGTAATACTTTTTTGGGTTAACAATTTAATATGGGCATACCGACGTCGGAATATTCGCGATGATTGATGGGTTGAATATCGAGCCCATCCCAAGCGTCGTAGCAGAAATCGCCAAGAAAATCGGGTGAACCGCAAGAAAACAATTGATATCTGCAAGCGCCCTCTTCCGCCTTCAAATCGTTCGCCGCTTCGTCTTTTATAAGAACACTGAAAAAAGCCCTGGCTGGTCGTCCTAAATATGAATTTTCCTGACAATTTTTTTTTTATATTCATTTTACAGTTAAATTATTTTAAAAAAATCTGTGAAATAACTCGTTATCCGCCTTGCTGGCCGAAATTGAGGATCAGTCAATAAAATCCGCCAATCAAAATACCCATGCCAATACTACCCTAAATGTAGACGGTGAACGATCAGCAAATTACGGTCACCCTTCCATTGTGGCTCGCGATTAGGCAAATTAAAAAAATTGTTCTTACCAGAGTTTAAAACCCGAAATAGAACCAGTGACCCCTACAACGAAAGGGGGGGGGGGGGGGTCCGAAGCAACTGCTTCTATAAATTTCTATGGGGGTACTTTTTTTTTTTAAATTTTTTATTTTTTATTTTAAAATTTTAAAAAAAAATTTTTTAATTTTTTATTTTAAAAATTTTTATGGTCGATGTTTAGCAAATTAGTTTGTTATCCGATATTTCTTATCATAAAATTATTTTTCCACTTTCAAGTGGCGCAAAATTAAAATTTTATCAAAGGGAATAGTAAAAATTTAAATATTAAATCTTATATATAATCATTTATAATTTTTAGATCATTGTCAAAATATGCCCAAAAATATTAACCAAAAAAAATATAAATGCTTGATTAAAAATTGTACATATCATAATATAAGAGATGATAAATGGACAGATCATATTAGAAAAAGACATGGTGGGCTTAATTTTCACGATATAAAGAAAAGCTTTGAAATAGTGGCTTTTAAGAATATTTCTCAAAATTGGATAAATAGCAAAATAAATTTTTTATTAAATAAGAAGTGAGAAAAAAATTAAGGGATTAAAATCTAAATTATATTCAAATCTGTTATCATATAATAACATAAATATTCTTATTGAAACCATGAAAAATATGGTTATAAAAAAAATTCAAAAGGAGATTGTATTCAACAGGTGCTATTCAATTATAGTTGATGGCACATATGATGTATCGAAATCAGAAGCAATAGCTTTGATAGTGAGATATGTTGAAAATAGCGAGACACCTAAGCCCGTTGAAAGGCTGATAGACATTTATTGTACGGGAAATGCAACGGGCCTCGATATTAAAAAGAATATAATATCCAAGCTTGGCTCCATGAATCTACCCCTCGAATTCCTAGTGGGGCAAAGCTATGATGTCGCCTCAAACATGAGTGGAAGAATTAATGGAGTGCAGGCCTTGATTAGAGCGGAGGCGCCAAAGGCAGCTTTTATTTGGTGCTATTGTCATCGATTAAATTTAATAGTTGTTCAATTATGCCAATCAGTAAAAGAGCTGCCAAATGTCTTGGGAATATTAGACGAAATTTACGTATATTTTAATGGTGTTAAAAGATATGAAGTGCTCAAAACATGTCAGAGTGATTTACTGACAAAATCACATAGATTTTTAAGCATCAAGAATACCACTCGGTAATATTATCTTAATTGTTTCGATATATAATGTTTATTTTATATTTATAGAAGCTGGCTAACATCATATAAGGCGATTGTAAATTTTTTCCTACTTTATGATGCTTTGAGGGCAGCTTTGGCAAATTTAAAGGATTCTGAAGATCCTGCCACTTCCACTATGGCTAGTGCTATAGTCTATAGAATAGAAAAATTTGATTTTATTTTATCACTATGTGTTTTGGATAAAATATTGTTGATAACTAGCTTGGCTTGTACAAAATTGCAAACCATTTCGAAGGATATAGGGTTTGCAATAAATCAAATTCAATTGGCAAAAGATTGCCTGATTAATATGAGAAGTATAATTTAAATTATTATCTTTTATTATTTTATAATCCTAAAATAGATAATAACACTGAATTTTTGGATGTCTTTTCAAAGGCCCAAGATTTTATGAAGAAGAGAAATTTACCTTTTGATTTTGAAAGTTCAAGACTTCAAACATTACAATCCAAAAAGGAGAGGTATATATATACTTTCATCATTAAATATAATATTTTATTTTAGCTTTAAAATCAGTGTGTTTTATGCTGCACTTGATTTAATTATTATGCAGTTTAGTGAAAGATTTAACGATGAATCGATAAAATTTTTGAGTCAAACATCATTTTTTACCCCAAAGGGAATGGCGGAAAAGGCAATTGTTAAAGATGATATCAAGGATATCTGTGAATTTTATCAATTAAATACAAGTCAAGTTTTTGAGGAAATGTTGATGTTTAGAAATATTTATAAAATGGCTAAAACGGGGGACGTAATTATTACTCGTGACCTAGAGGTTAAAGAAGATTTGTCAGATTCTGAGAATTGTAAATTTATTTAATTAAAATATTTTTACTAATACATTATTTAGCTTCTTCTGATGATGATAATAATTTAGAGATGAATGATTAAGACTGGAGAAACTATTCATTTATTTTACCTTATCGTCTGCTTATAAATTTTTCTGCTTTCCCAAATTTAACAATTTTATATAAATATTTATTAACTATTCTTACTACATCATGTACTGCCGAAAGGGTCATGAGTAAAATTAAACTAATTAAAACAAGACTTCGTAGTGTCATGAAAGATCCATTTCTTAATAATTTAACCATTTTATCAATGGAAAATAATTTATTTAAACAATTAAATATTGATGAAATTATAAATTCTTTTGCTTTCTCTTCCCCTAATTTATCTAAATTATTAATTTAAAAATAATATTTTTAAAGCAATATTTTTTACATTACATTTATATTATAATAAATATTGATGCAATAAAAATTATTTTTGAAATTTATTGGTGTCAAAAAATAATTTACAATGGGGGGGGGGGTACTTTAGGGGGTATTCTGCTTCTATCCCTCAAAAAGTGTAGGGGTCACTGAATAGAACCCACGGAACAGGGAGGGTCATATCTGAGAACCAGATAAAAATCCGAAAAATTTCTAGGAATAGTACCTTCATTTATAATTTTCAGGGACCCATATTCAGAATGGGTTCCTACAAAAGTGCGCCTAATTTTTCTGAACATTTCAGGCCTGTCCGTGATACGATTATGTGCACAAGTTACCCGTCCTGTAATAAATTTTTACGAATGGAAAAAAAGATGTATATTAACTAATTCTAGTTTTTAAAAAAAAATTGGCGAAATAACCGATATTCGGCCGGATAAAGTGGTAGTTTTCGGGAGCCGATCTAGAATGTATATATTAATCAAAATATCGGTGCACCTTTTTATAATTTGGAAGCGGAAACCCTGGAAACGGGTCGAATATAAAAATGTCATCGCTATTCCAAACGGAAATATCCAGAACTGGAATCGTTTTCACTCCTTCACAAGATAAACATCAGGGATGTTCCGATACCACCGATATCCAAACTGACATCACCCAATAGTAACACGTTATCAGCTGATACTATCGATACCGGTGGCATCATGTGTTGGTGGTAACAATGGCATCAACTGTTACTAACAAAAGTGATATCATTCACCGCTACGGTATCAGCTGATACCATCGATACTAACAAGATTAACGGTAATAGTGCATAACTATAATCGAATAACCTATATCCTTAAACTATAATAATCGAAATACGCATGGTATAATTTTTAATCACACGTAGATGAATGCAGAGCTTGGAAAACCAAAAGAGAAATCTGAGTTTTTTTTTAAAAAAAAACTGTTTTATTTATCTTTGTTTTATATGTTCTATATACGTTCTTTGTTGTTGCAATGTTATTTTTGCTTCTTTATAAATATTCAATAAATTTTGGATCTTGGTTCGAAGCCCTATATAAATATATATATTATATATATATTAAAACCATATGGGGAGATACAGGCATTGCGTTAGAATAATAATCGTTCGCGACGGAATGACGTTTCTCGTAGACCCCGAAAAAAAATTTATCGTCCAAATGGGAAGATTTAAACCCGGGTCTCGAAAGCGGCGGAGGATTGTGATGGGTCGTCGCTAACGAGGGTTTGGTTTGGGTAGAGGAGCGATTGTTGGTGAGATCCGCCAAGCGTAATAGACATCTTTTTTTACAAAAACACAAAAATCTTTTAAAAGAAATGAAAGGAAATCTTAAAGATAAAAAAACTCAAATATGAGGGAGAGTAACTGTAACTAGAAATGTACCGACAAAGCTTTTTTTACCAATATCAGCTGATTTGATTTTTTTTTAAAATAATAACATTAGGGAAAACGTCTACAGGGTTACCGAATAAATTAAAAATACACCAATAAAATAAAATACACGGAATGCAAACTATTTAAAAAACGTTCACATTATGAATAATATTTTATCCGTCATTTTGGCATAGCCGATAAATATTTCTACAAAATGCGGATGATGAGATCGATCTAATCAAAAAACCGGTTAAGAGTAGCGATGAGTAAAAAAAACCTGGGTGGTTGGAACAGGGGATGATTGGGAGACGAGGCATCGTTAACTCCGTAATAGGAAGAGAGGTAATCGTAAAAGTCTTTGATCTCCTTGGAGTACGTCAAATTGCAAGTGGTAGCCATTATGGCGAATGCCTAAGAATTTGATCGATTATAAAAATGCTACTGTTATCATAATTCATTAATTGATTCATTATTATATCCTTTCTATCCTTCCTTCTTTCTTTCCTTTCTATCAAATATGGATACCGATACCGAAGTTATTACTCAAGATACATCAGATCAGTCGATTACTTTTTATTCTAACTGATTTATACCAATGGTCTATTACCACCAAAATTTATAACAAAATCTTCGTAAATATTTTTTAAATGGCATATTTTAATATAAAAAATATATATATATATTTGTTCTAGAACTTTCTTGACCGATAAGAGGACTGTTTAATTAATTTTTATTTTTGAGCCTAACTTTTAATTTTTAAATATTGTTTGCGTAATCTAGCTTTATTAAGTAAAATAAACTAGACATTTCTTTAATGATTGAAGAATACATGATCTCCTTATTTCTTTCTCAATCTTTCCTTTCCGTCTCGTTCGTTTCAATGTGTGCTTCCGGTCGTAAAAATAAGAATATTTTTGAATATATTTTATTTTATTCATTCATTCATTCAATCATTCATTCATTCACTCATTTATCACGTTTGGTCTACGACCCGTCCTGAAGAGAACGCACGTAAATTATGCTAATTTTGGGAGTAAGAATAAGGTGATTAGAGCCGCGCATATTTAAACGATTTTATACAATGATCAAATTTCTCACCAGGGGTTTCAAATTGGGCAAATAATCGGACCAATAGCAGTCTTCGAAAGATATATTTTCGGGGTGATTGGGTTCGTGGCTGAGCGCTAATATTTTCACGTTCAAAGCGGATTGGTTAAAATTGTCTTTAATTATGATAAATTTTTATGATGGAAATATATTCAATAAGGATTCCGTGGAAGTAAATTTCTTTTTGTTTAAAACAAAATTCCCCCTATTAAGTCCTTAACTTGTGAACGAGCTTTCGCTGTACAATTTTACGTATATTTCTTTAGGAGCTTTTATAAATCACTTATATCCGGGTTTAAAAATTAAAGTGGGGTCGATTTAATCATTCGTTCACCTCTCAAATTTTCGACCCGCTTGCAAAATTCGTTAAATGGTCAAAATAACAAAAAAAAACAACCCTTGACTGGTAAAAAAAGAGAGGGGCCCATCTTTGAAGGTCTGTTGTGCCTTATGTTAATAGTAAATTCGAAATTTGGCGTAAACAAAAACAAAAAAAAAAGAATGGGGTGAAAGGCGTAAACAAAAACAAAAAAAAAGAATAATGTGAAAGGCGTAAACAAAAACAAAACAAAAAAGAATGGGGTGAAGGTAACCTTCCTTTACCTAAACCGGAGAATGTTCTATTCCTTCTCCTGTCACCCCTCTCCATCTCCTTCGCATTTTGTTGGTTTCTATTATCGGGGCACTCGGGCGATTTTTTTCTTTTGCCAAAATGGGGTGGAGCGTCGTTAGGTCCCGGGCTAGCGGGCACGACACGCGGGCATCTCCAAGTAAAATAACCCTTTTCGTAGAAACTGTCATCGTGTTTTTTGATCTGTTATTTTAATCATGTAATGTATTTAAGAGGACGGGAGTTTTTCTCCTTTTCCTTTATAATTATGAGGGATTAAACCCCTGGGAAGTAAAATCATATATATTTTTTTTTTTTAAAAAAACATGTTTTTTAATAATAATAAAAAACAATGCACTCAACGATGCCATTACCATATAAGCATATCTAACAAAAGAAATTCTCAAACAAAAAAACGTGACCACGAAGGATATGGAATTTTTTAAAACTAGCTAAGCTTTACATATATATAACAACTAGCCTTTGTATATATTATTGATTAAACTCACTTTGTTGTTATCTTTTCGGAGAGACATTTTCCTTAAATTGGCGGTAGGACTCACGTGATCGATCGATAATATTTCTTTCAAATAGGCTCCCGGGCTTCGATTTCGTTTCCTAAAACGGGGCCCGACTTTAAAACCGGAAAAGGTGGCGAACTTATTATTGGACGGCACGGATAACCCGGATTTACGAGTTCCGATGTTGGGATCAGTTACTAAAACCTCGCTCAAAGGACCGGTTTCGTGATAGATATCGATCAGACTCCTATGCCTCCGTAATGATTCGTCGTTGTCCCATTCTATAAATTTTTCGTCCCCCGTTTCATTTCTAAGAGCAGTTTTAGCATCAGGAATTTCTTCATTTTCGATTTGCGGATTGATCAGCTTGGAAACTACATTAGTAACGTCATTCTGTGGACAATAATAATCGGGATTGACGGAAGGAGGTGGTGTCGAACTGTAAATGACCAGGGTTTTTTCGGGGTAAGGATCGGGCCAAGAGAGCATGCCCTCCTTATCCAGAGGGCACACGTTGCTGACGCAACTCAGGGTGGCCAGGGGGTTCCGTGAGAATGGCAGGGAAGGGCATTTACCAGAAAGAGCGTCAAAAAAAGCCCTCCAAAGGCTCTGGGGTGAAGACGAGTTATTGTTTTCTTCCCCGTCGCCTCCCGCAGCATCCTTCGTTCCATGCAATTGTTCGTCGGGATGGATTCTCTTCAAATCTTCGCCACCAAAAACGGCCGGAATGGGAGTAGATTGAGGTAGTGGAGCCGATGATAAGGGGGTTTTCCATAGAATGTTCTTGTCGCTCTTCCAGAAAAGCCATTTTCGGAATGGGCTGCGTATCCCGAAATTGTGGGTGCGAGTAAAAGAATATTTAGAGATGGAAGAGTAATTAAACAAGTTGGGAGTAGTTTTTTTAGATGAAGCGATCGTTGAATCGTCTAAACCTTGTTTTGGCGAGAGAGGAAAAAAAAAGAATTAGGCTTTTAAAGGCGAAAGAAAACAGAGATTTACTAAAAAAAAAATTACGAGTTCAAATATGGCGCTTAAGTTATTTTGATTAAATGTATTGGTCTTTTGGGGTTTCGCTAAATTATAATTAAATAATATCCCATTAAATGTCGGGTTTATATAAACCTAAATTATCGAAGCTTTTATTATATATAAAGTCATAAAATCTTTTTGTTTTCCTTTCTTTCTTTTTCATATTACATATGTCGTGTTTAGAAAATTCCAGAACTATACTTCGTAGACCCCTGGTTTTAGCAAATTTGATATAGTCCTAGGATTTTAACGAATTCATTTGTTTTTTTTTAAAAAAAATAAATAAATATTATTACACTTAATTTTCCGCATTCAGTATTACAGTGGCTAAATAAAATCAGGCACAAAAAGGTCGATGGTAGTTTAGTTTTCAGAAAAACCAAACAATATAAACTTCTAATATGATAAATTTTTGAGGAACAATCAATAGGTTACCACGATTTATTTTTTATGGTTTTAAGCTTATAACCTTGAGTTTAGAGTTAGATTGGATAAATAGATAAAAAGCTGCAAACACTAGCCCATATAAAACCTTTCTTTATATCGTCTAAACTTAATTTAGGTCGTAAGATGGAGCTGACATGTGTGTAATTACTATTATGATCCTATATACGGCAAGTCTATACTATTATAAAAAATTTTATAACAGACATATAAAAAAGTTAACGTGTTGATACCGAATTTTTGACCCTGTTCCATTAATCGCGTATGGTCGGAATTAGAAGTGTCAGAATCATCCGAACTACTCTGCAGGTCTTCGTCACCTCCCACGAGTTCGGAATCATTTTCGAAGGCTTCCACTTCCACGTTAGATCTCCTGGTTTTGGCTTGACACGTAAAAACTTGTTTGTTTTTTTTTGATGCAAAGAATTATATATTATATTTAAAAAATAGGAATAATAATCATAATATTTTGTTAACATGAGAGATTTTATTTGTCATCCAGGATCTAAAGAGAAATGGTTCCATTCACGTGACACTCGATGATAGAAAGGAAACGTATTAGTTTAAGCGGATCGTAAAAAATGGGTGGAACATCGAATTTTCCCAGATCTCACAAATTAGGCGTGAGGCTCAAAAACCTTTAAAAATAAATTAGTGCTTTTTTTATAGGAAAAAAAAGGGTCAAGCAACTTCCGGGAAACACTTAAACCGAATCCAAGCGAAGGAGTGTCTAGAAAAGATTTCAAAAAAATAAGTAAAGAGATAGTGGAAGAGGTAAAACCCTCAGAAATGAAATGGTGGTGGGTAGTGTTGCTCAATCACCCTTCCCCCCTCCTACAACTCTATCACCTCCAATACAGTTTAACCAATACAGTATCGGAGATGGTTAAATTAGGATGATTTAACAAAACTTAATAGGGGTTAAAGATATAAAGTATTTACGCAAATCAAAACTAAACTTTAGTAAACATAATGCCATAAAACTTTCAACTAAAACCCCCTCCCGGAAAAGTTGGTTAATTAAATTTTTGCCAGAACTATATATTGTCGGTTGAGTATTATAGTGTTCTATATCTATTTTTTTTAAAAAAATTGTTAAGGGGTAGCATTTTAAGAAAAAAAAGATTTTTTATAGTATTCAAATAAGGAAATCACAAAATATAATCATTCCAAATCATATTAGTATTCACTGCTTGAAGAATTCATTTATCAAATTAAGAAAACGTGATATATTACCAGTCGAATCGTAATAATCGCCAGTGAATAAGTCTAACTGCCATAGTCAAGTCGTGTAGACTAGGCTTCCTCTCATAGGTTACCCTCAATTTCCCAAACCAATTAGATGGGAATGAGAGAGTCCAAGCGTATGTCCGTTGTTTTATATAGCGACAAGGACAACGCTTACTATGACGTTTCCGATTTTAGATAGGTTATTCTACTAACACATGCTGGATTATAATTCCGGACAAAATAAGATTAAAATAATTCTTAACGCCAAATATGAGATTTAAAGTATCTAATAGCCTTTTTTTAAACATTCTAATAAAAGAATTTTAGAAAAATATATTACAGCACGTAATAGAACTGTCTATCCTATAAATTTCAGAGAATTTGATCATGAACTTTTGAATAATTTTTAGATTACATAACTGAAAATAGGCAAATTGACTAAAATTTAAATCAGTCAATGACGGGTATAGACTAATTATGCAAATTAATAATATATTTGATGATGGGTGAGTAAAAAATTTTCCTTATCTTATGAGGTGTAGACGTGTCACAAATTTACTGAATCCAAAATTTTCCATCATTTTTATAAAATGTTAGTGCAATATATATATATATTGATTATTTAGTATATAAATATACTATTTTTAATATATTAATTTGTAATATCTGAAAAAATTGTTTTATTAGTATATTTTTCAAATAATCTTCAATTATTTGTTCATGATGTAGGTTATATATATCATAATTAAACATATCTCATAAAAATAATGGAAAAATTTTGGAATCACTTCTCATTGTCGAAATAGGAGTAAAATTTGTGATTCACACCTTATAATATAGAGAAATATTTTAGGCTGCATTCATAGTGGAGACGGATCCGATTTTTACATCCGTTCCGTCAAAAGTCAATCTCATTAAAAATGATATATATGTTCATAGTGCGTCCGTTCCGATACCTTCCGTCTTAAAAACGGATACGATTTTTACATCCTTTCCATCAAAGGTCAATCTCATTAAAAATGACGTCAAAGGTCAATCTCATTAAAAATGACGTCAAAGGTCAATCTCATTAAAAATGACGTCAAAAGTCAATCTCATTAAAAATGATATATATGTTCATAGTGCGTCCGTTCCGATACCTTCCGTCTTAAAAACGGATACGATTTTTACATCCTTTCCATCAAAGGTCAATCTCATTAAAAATGACGTCAAAGGTCAATCTCATTAAAAATGACGTCAAAAGTCAATCTCATTAAAAATGATATATATGTTCATAGTGCGTCCGTTCCGATACCTTCCGTCTTAAAAACGGATCCGGCAAATCTTATAGAGCCTTATAACGTTACTTACAATTTTTTTTATAGTCTATGAACATTTATAACATTTTTAATGAGTTTGACTTTTGACGGAACGGATATAAAAACGGATTCTCCACTATGAATGCAGCCTTATTCATCCATCACTAAATAAAGGAATAAATAGTGATTTTTATCTTCTCATTATTTTTCTTTCTTTATATAATTTAATTTTTACATATTTATTTAAGGCCATTAAAAGCTTTCTGTTAGATTTCCAAAAGAATGCAATAAATAATCAATTATATAACCTAGACAAAATATATAAAATACATAGTCACATATAATATTTACCGAGATTTACATTCATTCATTGAAATGCATTTTGAAGCTTCAATACAAATCACCTGGTGACACACGAATTTGCTTTACCATATAATTTTAAAACTATTTTTAAATTAAATTGTTCATATGGGAAACCAAAATGGTGAGCCAACAGCTGATTTTTTATTGATTGACATTTAACTGAATGAATTGCTTGCCTATAAATTTATATAATATAATTGACAATACCATTGAGATAAGCATTGCCAACAGCATTAGCCAGCAACCAGAACCAATCGAGGGACACGAACAAGCTGGGAACAACAATTAAAATAGGTTCTAACACCAAATTCCAAACACGAAATTTTTGGGAATTGCCTGAGGCTAAGAGTTTGGCAAAAACGATAGCAGAACTGGCCACTAAGAAAGTAGGGAAGATTATCCAGGTGAAGATGGAGAGGGTTAAATTTTTGTTGCGTTCCATGTAGGGCATGGGGGGTCTGTAAGATGAGGTTGGGCTAAGGATTTCCCTGAGTTATTTTCAAATATTAATTTATTTATTATTAAATGATTTTTTATAACTCAAAACAACTGGCTTTAACCACTAACAATCAATAAACTTTTCATACCTGTTTGATATAATGACTTATTTAATAGTACATCTTTGAGAATTCTTTTTATAATTCCCCCCCCCTGCCCCCCTAAAAGTGAAATCACAGATTTTGCATTATTATTTATGGAAATTATTAGGTTTAAAATTTATTGGAATACTTAATATAATGATGGACACTGGGAGTTTCTTGAATGATAAAATATTGGTGGTGTGGAATGTCATGGCAAAACAAAAAATGGTTGCTATGGCTTAATTCTGACAAGTTTTCATCATTGTCTTTCAAAGCCTTTTTATATATTTCACCATAACAAAGTGTAAAATCTTTATCATTGATCTGCAATATAATAAAAAGCCAAGGAAATAAAATATTATAAACTTTGTGACACAATGCAGGTGATGTTGAACCTTCCTGTAAAATAATTATATCCCCTTTTACCAATAAGATTTGTGGTAAGGTTATAAATTTTTTATCCCTATAAGTGGAAATATAAGATAAAGAAGGAGATGATGGTAAAAATAAATCAATCGAAGAGAAATCTATTTTTTCTATAAATTTATTATGATTAATAAAATTCAATTATCATAAACTTGTTTTATATTGGTTCACAGTCATTAATAACTTATTAAATATTTCATTATTTTTTGCATTCCAAGTATATATAACTAAGGTAGTATTAAGGAAAAAGTGTAAAAGCAAAAAAAACGCCATAACTAAGCTCTGTGATCTATTATAAAATGATTAATGGAATAGAAATATATTGATTTTACCGATAAGGCTCTTCATTAAATATAAAAGAAAGATAGGATATTAAGGATAGAATCAATATTACTATAATATTCAATAGGTTTGTGTAAGATGTTCTCCTATTTGTAAGAATTTCTTTAAAACACAGAGCTTAATAAATATAAACAAAATGAATATATATGGAAAAAATATTTTATAAAATACAATAGAAGGTCTTCGTCTGAGCGCTAAATTTCGCATCTTTAGCATAGTTTGCAATCTCTTTTAATAAAATTTCTAAGGCATGTTTTGATGTTAAATTGAAATTTTCAAACATATCCAAGTTTGAGTAAAAATTAACATATGTTTCTTATGAATTATGCTTACTATCGAATTTCAAATAGGCGCCATTTGGGAAACTAATCAATATCTACAAATTTAACATATCGGAAATAATCTGGACAATAGAGGTAGCTGCAAGGAGGAAAAATAAAAATATAGAATGCTAGGATAGCCTTTTATAGGTATTTCAAACTTTGGAAGACAAGGGAGATACTAGCCACAAACCTACGCATCTTTAATTCCACTGTCATACCTATGTGAAACTTGGGAATTGCAAGGCTGACGATATATAACTTCAGACATTTATTAATAAGTGCCCATGAATTAGTAATGGTGTTTTCTACACAAGGTTAATCTCTAAGGATAAACTATGGAAGCTGTCAAAGCATATTCCAATTCATAATACACTGAAGAAGAAACAGATACAATTCCTAGATCGTATATTAAGAAACTCCAATTGCAATTTAATCCAAGACGCTTGAACATGGCTTTTTATCTTTTCTTTTAATGGTAAGGGGTATAGCAAGTAGAAGATCATGATTTCACCAAGTATTGAAAGATGTTACAAATTTGAATATGAATTGGAAACAATTTATAAAATTAAACAATAATAAAAAATCTTTTAAGATGCTCTTTAGAATTAAATTAAAACATTTAAAATAAAATCTCCCTATCTCTTTCCATACCTTACCACTTTATTCATTTTTCTCTTAACAAAATGATTTGTGTTTTCAAAAAATCGTAGCGATTTGCTTTCGCGATTCAAATCGCGCGATCCGTAACTATGAATGTGATATGATATTTACTCTATGTATGTCTAAATCGCAATCCAATAGAACCGCTATGAATTCAGGTTAACTATCAATATGGTTATTGTTGTAGTTTTGTATTTTTGTTATATATTTATATATATATATAATGTTATATGCAATGTCAATCAAAAGTGGTCTTAGTTTTAGTTTTTTTTAGTGGAAGGATTATGTATTTTTGATTGGAACAAAGAAAAAGTTTTTTTTTTAGGAAGCGACCTTCAGTTGAAGAGGTTGGTGAGTAAATATGTTATATATTTTTTTTAATTATGATTGTAATAAACTGATGTTTTTGATATATATTTGGTTCGAATGGTTTTTTTAATTAAACTGATTTTCTTGATATATATTTGGTTCGAATGGTTCAAGTCTTTTTTAATTATAATATAATAATAATTGCAATTCTCATAACTTCAGCCAATTCCATATTATTTTTTGAAAAAAGATTTGCATAAAATTGTATATTAAAATTTTTTTATATTTTTCAACCATAAATCGTCTGCCCTATTAAATCCAAGAATGTATCCACTTCATATGAAATATCCGCTTCAGACAATTCTGATATTTACCGAGAGCACTTAAAATTGAATTCTACATCCAAAAAAGCTGCAACAGCTTGATGTCGAGGCTGTATCTTGTCTGCCTTGTGGCACAATAAATCTTTAAAATCATTCTATTCAGCAGATTTTGTTACTTTGGGTATCTATACATTCCATGCACTCTAAAAATTTTGCATAATCCTAGTTATTAGTAGAGATAAATTAAAATATTATGGTTGATCATATATTATATCCATGATACATCAATGTTTAAGGTATATAAAAAATGTTAGATAATCTCTAAATTTTTGTAGAATAAAATATTAATACGCAAGGAAAATAGGTTTAAATTAATTTTTATTTTTTTAAATTTAAAATAAAATCTATATAACCTATTTGAAATAAAGTACTACTCGATTCATAATTCATGAATATCATATATATAAAAATTAACTTTGGAGGAGAAAATTTCATTTCCTGCCCCCCCCCCACCCCACATCCCTGGTACGCTCCTTCCCTTAACTCACATTTTCCTTTAGATTGTTTTAGGAAATATTTTCACCTAAAAAACTATTCTTAAACTGTAAAATTGATAAAATATTTGGTAATATTTTGAATTATTTACATTAAAAATTTTAAATGATTTAAGTCTTCCTTTTAAACTCGCGTAATTTTTTATTCATCTGGTTTTATTCAACTTATTTAATAACTTTTTAAATTTCGCGTTATTTTATAATTATCTATTTGAATTAGTAATAATCGATTTTGTTGAAAAACAAAAATATACTTATTGAAAATAAAAAAAATATAATTTTCACATTATTATTTAGTTTTATACCTTACTATGACTTAAATTATTTTAGTTTTGTTTATATTTTATCTTAAAAGAAGCATTTTACCTAACTTGATGATTGATTAGTATCGATTAATAAAGATATATATATATATGTTAGCGTCAATGTCTTTTTTTTACGGCAATGGTTATATTTACAATTTGTAATCATTTTTTGAGCGCGTTTTTTTTTAAATTTAAAAATCTGATTATACCGGAAATGTATTCCATCATGTTTGGAATACCTTCCATATGAATTGTAGATAATTTAATTTTTGAATCATTTATAATTTATATAAAAAAATATGTGGAAAATCTTTAAATTAAGTTTAAGAGTTCATAAAACATTTTTGTAAAAAAAAATTTATTTTTTAGATCCTTTTTTATATACTCATTTTTTTTGACGCTTTGATGATGTAAATTCTTATAATGCATTATACAATGTACATTCATCCACTTCTTACATTCTGTTGTCAAATTAATGAATAAATATACAGAAAACTACCACCACTACCAAATTACTAATATAGTGGTCTTTGATTATTAACACATTTAATAATAAAATAGTTATGTATGATGATATATATATGGGATGTCGAATAGAAAGGAGAAAGTGGAAAATGGAGAGCATTCATTCATTTTATATAATTTCATGCCAGATATTATTGAATATTTTGATTTTTATTATTATAAAGCGATTGATGGTGTTGATTTGAGATATTTGGAATAATTATTTTATTAAAACATTTTTTTATATATATATTTTATTTTTCCTCGTGTTTAATAAATATTTTATCAAAAAAATTGAATATCATGATTTTTATTATTACCATGCGATTGATAATGTTGATTTGAGATATTAGGAATAATATTTTATTTTAACATTTTTTTTTAATATATATTTTATTTTTCATTGTGTTTAATAAAGATTTTATTAAAAAGTTATATTTTTTATAATTTTAATTTTGATTATTTTATATTATAATATCTTAAAACATATTAAAAATAATATACGTTAATAATAATACTTAAAATCTTAATAATGA
This sequence comes from Gordionus sp. m RMFG-2023, assembly GCF_954871325.1. Classification (NCBI taxonomy): domain Eukaryota; kingdom Metazoa; phylum Nematomorpha; class Gordioida; order Chordodea; family Parachordodidae; genus Gordionus; species Gordionus sp. m RMFG-2023. Next base: position 2,687,420 of record NC_088779.1, on the reverse strand, counting down.
TTATATTCATCAAAATATCAAAAAAAATAAAATAATAAATAGATAATATTTATTTCGCAAGGAGGCGTATTTTATTCAATGAGATATTTCTATTTTTAAAATTCTTCTTCTGGACGAGGTTCGATAAGGTTAAAGTTAAAAGGGGGGGGGGGGGGATATATGGATAGGGTTAATGTAATTTAATTAGTTAATAATAATAGTCATTATTTAATTAGTTATACCCGATTCAGCTGTTTATAATAGACAGTTAATGCTTTTGGTGGATAATCTAGAAATTAAGCCTTTTAAATTTTTTTTTTAAATGTGTAAACTTTTTACGGATTAAATATTATATTTTCTTATTCTACAAAAAAATATTTAAGTCATTATAAATTAATAATATTTTTTTCTTGCCGTTCAGTAGGAAACTGCTCCCCTCCCAAAAAAAGAAATTTTTTTTGGTGATAAAATTACTCCTCATTTTATTCATTTCAAAAAAACAGAAATTTTTGGGCAATAAAAATATTTGCCTTCGGTGAGATTCATGCATTTTTAAGTCGTTAAAAGCAAATCAGCTGGACCCGCCATTTTGGTAACACATATATAGTAATTATTCTCATGTTAAAAACTACTATTAAATTGATAGCTTGCTTCCTTATTATCTCGATGAACCGGTAATTATTTAATAAAGTTTGCATCAAATATAGGAATAAATTAGGCTCTCGTTTATGAAATAATGATTAGTGTAACCAAGATGGCGTCTCCAGCTGATTTGCATTGATGTACACACTCTTAATAAATGAATCGTCAGTCTAGGTATTATATATGTCATTGGTTCATACGATCGAAGCGATTGTATCGAACTATAATCATTGTATACCTACCCCATCACTTTAGATTAGATTTCAAGATAAAGTATATTTTCCTCATATCAAATTTAACGATACAAAAATATTTTTAGATCCTTTTTAACCTCGTTCGTTTTATTATTATCTAAGAAAAAAAAATAAAGGCTCGATCTCTTCCGATATATACCTCTTGGGTTAGGACAACCTAGTTGACTTCGGAAAAAAAAGACATGGTCATTCCCAGATTCGAACCCGGATCTATAATTTTAGGAAATATGCAGTGATAGACTGGATCATGTAGTTTTATTCTTTACATATATCTCTGGACCAGCAGAAGTACCTTTCAGCCTTTTAAACGATTTTTTTTTGTCCCCACCCCATATCTGGCGGACTTTAACCCAATCTCGGGCACAAGGTTAGTTTTAGGATGATTAAAGAATAGTCCCAGCTAGAGATCGTAACTGGATTACATCTCAATCCTTATTGTCCATATTTCTAACACCCCCCCCCTGAGCGGCAGACAAGTCATTAATAGAACGGATAGATTAACCGCCATTTTATAATTATAAAAATGCAAAAGTTATATAATTTTTTTTTTAAATATTATTTTGCATTTATTACACGCTTAGGTAATCTTATAAGTAAATAAATTAATTACCTTTATAAGTTTTCAAGTGCATGGTCATCCCGATACGATACCACTTTGTATCTTCAGTTGGGTGAATCTAGTGTTGTTAAACGGCTCAATTTGAGCCGATTTTTAAAAACGGCTAACTCAATATTTCATCCAGAATACTATTGCGCAAGCCTGAAGATTTTGTTTGTAGAAAAAACAGAGGTTTGGGCATCTATTAGTCAAATCTCGAGACTCAGGCAATATTTTTTCTGGCTGAAATATTGAGTTAGCCGTTTTTAAATATCGGCTCAAAACGAGCCGTTTAACAACACTAGGTGAATCCTTAAAAAAAAAAAATCTTAGGTAGATGTACTTTATATATATAAAAAAAGTGTTTTTAGATATAGATACAAGTATCTTATTAAATATATCGAAAATATAGAGTACAGGATAAGAAAGGAATCTTGTATCTCGGATAAGGGTATTGGCGGTACCAACCAACTTTGCTTTCATCATAGTATTCCTTGTGCCACGCTAGCTGCTACACAAGGCCGCATCTTCGAATCAATGTTTTGGGCCGAAAATGGTTATTTCGATAGAATTAAATACTTTCTAAATTGTATTTTATGAAAGATTGGATAAATAAGTTGTTTATTATCAGCAGAGCTTACAAAGAATTAGACCGCCCATTTTAAAAAAAAAAGTGCATTTTATATTTTTTTTAAAAAAATCGAATTCACCATAACAACAGACCCCTCCATTTGATGTCTTCGCCCTATAGGGGGGGTGGCGATCTCGAGCAGTCTCCCAAATTGACACGCAATCTCGCGCCAAAAGCGATCATTTCAAGAAATATGAAAAAGTGAGGGATTTTTTTCTTGGGCTTGAACTTACCCTAATTTTATATACATATATATTTTCTGTTAATTTAAAAAAAATCATCGATTGTATTGGTCCTAATCCCGGAGAAATTTCTAATTATCGTTTTTTGGGGGGTGAAAGAAAAATGTAGGATGATGTTAGAGACCTACCAATAGCAAAAGTTAATAGCTCGTTGGGGGTAAATGTTATCCACATTTTATTTATGTTCACATTGTGACGGGTGTCGAATAAACCGGTCCCCAATTTCCTTATTCGTTTAAAATTTTTATTTGCGTTATAAAAAAATATTCGTATGGGGATTCGGAATCTCTCAATTTTAAATCATTCGCCGAGGGCGATTTAAAAATTTTAAAAATCCGATTCAACCGGAAATGTATTCTAGCACATGCGTAGAGTATTTACCCTATATATTTCAGCCCAATGACAGCCATGGACATTTTGGTATTTTTTTTTAAAAAAATTTATACGAAAAATCCATATAAAAATTGATATAAATTTGGAGTTAGTTCTATTACAGTTTACCGCAAAATTGTTTGAAATTTACAGCTTGGGTACTCTATACACATGCTAAGAATACATTTCCGGTTAGTTCAGATTTGAAATTTTTTTTAAAATGGCCCTCGGTAAACGATTTAAAACTGAGAGATTCCGAATCCCCATACGACATATATATATATATTATATACTATTAGAAAGTAGTGTTGTTAAACGGCTCGTTTTGACGCGATTTTTAAAAACGGCTAACTCAAATACTTCTCTTAGAAAAATATTACGCAAGCCTGAAGATTTTGCTTGTAGAAGGAACCAAGGTTCGGACATCTATTAGCGAAATCTCAAGGCTTATGCTATATTTTTCTGGCTAAAATATTGAGTTAGCCGTTTTTAAAAATCGTTTAACAACACTAATAGAAAGTTGTATCGTTCATATTATATCAGATTTTTACCGAGAAACATATACTTATGAAGCCATAAATCTATTTATATTTTGGTTAAAAATATAAAAAGCCCTCGTTTACAACTATATAAATTTTGACGAATATTTTTTCTTTAAATGTATATTAATTTAATTATCATTAGAGCTGCTACGATAAATAATTTCTAATTTTTTAACAAAGTTTTTCCAAAAAAAATTAAAATATTTGAACAAAATTTTCTTTTAAAATTTGAAAATAATATAATTAAATACAAAATCACAATAAATTTTTTTTTCCTTTTTTTTTTGGCTCAAATTGTTTGAGCATAATTTTTTTTTTGTCGTAAGCACGTGACATTCATGTGATGTTTACATAGCGCATATTTACAACCCTGCTCTTGGTTTGAAATGAATAAAGATCATTTGAAGAGTATAAAATGAAGTGGCGAAAAGAGCCACTCTCAACGATTGTAGTTTGGATGGGATTTTTGGTACCAACACCAATAAACAATCTTTTGAAGCCTCCAACATCTCTAATCGTGATTGGTAATAAACCAGCTAGATTCTCAATTTCGACCTTAGCATTGCTCAATATCCCCGACTCAACACCATTCTTGTATTCGTAAATTATATCGGCCCCATTCGTAGCCACTGAATTCGTAAAAAAAAAAAAAGATCGTCAAAACATAAATTTCAAACGAACATAAATATATAATAATTATAGAATATAAATAAATAAATGATGCATATGTGCGTTGCTTTTGCGAATAGGTTACAAATCTATTCCGAATGTACACTCAGTGGCAGCCTGATTTACCGTAAATATCTTTGGAAATTGGGTACCTTCAAAAAAAAAAAATGAAAAGTATATTGGAAGGAAATGAAGAAAAAAAAAAGCGGATAACATATAGCGCTTGTTAAACGGCACGGCCTGTCTTTTTAACCCGTTTTAAAACGGCTCACTGAATTTTTTTAGCCAGAAAAATATTGCCTTATGCCTCGAGATTTCGAGAATATATTTCTGGACCCTTTGTTTCTTCTAGAAGCAAAATCTTCAGGCTAGCGTCCGTTTTAAAAAATCGGCACAAAACGAGCCGTTTAAAACAACACTAATAAATTGAAATGAAAATATAATAAAAATAAAATTACCGTGATAAGACTAATTCTCAAAATGTTGCGTGGTCGTGATACGCTTCCCATCGAGGGTAATAACGCATTCCGCTGAGTTGGGAAAAAAAATAATAACATTTAATTCAAAATAAATCTATGCCGCGTAATTTGGAATATGGAACACGCAGGGTTGTTAAACGGCTTCTCGATTTTTAAAAAACAGCTGGAGATTTTGCTCCATAGATGGGAGAGAAAGGTTTGGACATCTATTAATGAAAAATCACCAAGCTCGCGTTAACATTATTTCGCCTTTAAAACAACACTACCATGGGGATTCTATACCTCAATTCCAAATCCCCATTTATCCGCGAGCGATTCGAAAATCTCATATCGGATTGGAGTAGGGATGATTGTATTGGGACATGTGTTAGAGTTAGTAAACTAACCCAAACTTTAATTTCAACGGACGATGCTCATCAAAATCATTTGACAAACTGGCTCATTTTAATTAAAGGGTATGAAAGAAATATAAGCATTTATCATGGGTGGTGATGGATAGGAATACTGTTATCACTTAGTTATAAGAGGTTTCTTTTTGATTTTTTTTTTAACCAAGAGATATTCTTAACTATATATATTTTATAACATTTTTACTCTACCAATTTTCTCGCCCCTTTTCCCCTAATTACAGTTTTTAACATACATACAAAACTGGGTTATAGCTATGGGCCAAATAATTCATAGGTTTTTGGGGGCGGAAAATTTGGATTTATATTTTTCTCAGTTCCTTGGAATTGGCCGAAAGAATTGGAAGCACTTAACGATGAATCGTATTCCATTTTTTTTTAGTACATCGTTAATGCTCGCGTGATTTAAATCTTATATTAGCCGAAGTTAGGAGAAAAAAAAATGTTATAAGCAATATAAAAACTTTGGCCAACTTTACCTTTAAAAGTCAATTGAAAACATGTATCATTCTTTCTTTAGTTTTTCGTTAGTAGAGGTTTTCAATCACTTTTGTAGTCGAAATTAAGAATAAAAAAAGTTATTAGCGAACATACAAAAACAAACAAAAATAAACAAATATTGGTCACGTGCCAATACAAAAAAAACTATAAAAGCAATAAACATTCGGTTTTTCGCCATTATATTTAGTTGTTCTTAATTTGGTGATAACCGACTTATTAAAAAAAAAATAAGTTATAAGTTAAATAAAAATTATGACGTCAATCATGACGTCACGATATAGGATTAAGTACACGGCTGTTCTGTTGGTTAAATTATAGATACGTATTAATTTATTTTTTATATATAATATCAAAACATACAGCAAAATTTTTATAAGTTAATTTTTAATTCAATATTTCTGTTCTCTCAAATGCAATATTTTAATAAGGAGTGTATGGGTTTACACCATTGACGTCACACCTAAATCGTGACGTCATATTTAGCTTATAACTTTTATAAGGCGGTTATCAATCAACTCTTAAATAATGTGGGGAGAGGGGGGGGTGGTGCCGATCGTTGCTCTAGTTTTTTGTTTTGGTGTGCCGCCATATTTTTTTGTTTACTTCCTTAATAACTTTTTATTTTAGTTTGGGGGGCTGCTAATGAACTAACGCACTGACCTATCCTAACAAAGCGCTAAAGAATCTGATTCAAAATTTATATCGTTTATTGCAAATCTCCATTATTATCTAAATAAGACCCGAGCCGGGCCGAGCGAAATTTTTTTATTTTAAAGGATATTTTATTTGCAAATATTTCGATATCACATTAGAGAGAAAATATGACGTATATTTTAATCGAAAATTTTTTCGTTATCAAAAATCGTTTTTATTTACTCTCAAATATTTTTAAGTTGAAGTACATTAAAATTATTGTTTTGGATGATTTTTGGGAAAATTCATAAAAAATATCTAAATAAATAATTTGGAAGATGATTATTTAAAATGTTAGTATAAAAACATGTTTGCTAATATTTATAAATTTAAACGGCAATTGTTTTTTTTTTCAACAAATCAGATACTTTCTTTTAAATGGTTAAAAATAATTTAGATTTAATTAAAATAACATTTCCGTTGTTATTTTCAGGGAAGGCAGGTAAAGAAAAACCAAGAAATATATTTGAAATCTTTTATTTAATTCATCTTAATTTTTATTACTATTACTACTGAAGATATTGAAAATTTTACAACTATATATAGTATTAATTTACTACTATTTACATATATAAAATTTAAGGTTAATTTTTACCAATTCGTCCTTAAATTAAATTAACATTTACGAAAATTAGGAAAATATAAAAGGTCATTAAATGAATTTAAAAGAAAGAATTTTTACAAAAAGGTCATTAATTACAGAGTAAAAAATATGCAAAATTTATAAATTAACATCCGTCATATTTAATATTTAAATTTATTATAAAAAATAATTTACATTTATAATGTATCATAATTAATAGTTACGATAGTGATAATAATAATTAATTTAACGCAGGACCGTTGCCAATTCAAAAGTCGGTAATTGGCAACCTTTGTTTAATAATCTACTACACAATAATAAAATAATCAAATTTGTTGGCTAGATTTTTTAAAAATGTATTTGAAATGAAACCGATATCGATATAAAATCATAACGGTTCCTCACAAATACTTTTAACCCCCCCCCCCCCCCAATGTATCTGTGGTAGCGTCAATGTGTTATTTTTTGACTTTGAGCGCGTTTTTAGAAATTTTAAAAAAAATCTGATTTTACCGGAAATGTATGCCGCCATGTTTGGAATACCTAATCCTACGAATTTCGGACAATATTTTCCATGAACTATTTAAACTTAATATAATTTATATTTAAAATTTTCCACATATAATTCAAAATGAACTCAAAGTTTATAAAATTATCTACGATTTATAAGATAGGAATTCTGAACACGCTGGAATACAATAATACAATGCCGGAAAAAAAACACATTGACGCTACGCTAACGTATATTATTTCTGTTTAGTTTGGAGAACAAAAAAAATTGATAGAATATAACTAACTTATAGTTTAACAACTAAGATAAATAATATTATATTGTATCGTACTTTTTTTTTGAAAAAAATTTAAGATGTCTAGAAAGGTGTATTGGGCAAAAGGGACAGTGGCTAATCTTATAGGGGCCGCCATTTTTGATCCCTGTGCAGCGTCGTTGCCATTTATCCAATTGGGGGAGGGTGAGGAGGGGGTTACGGGATTTAGGAGGGGTTTGCCTCCTAAACCCCTATTTGCCGGGCATTCTGATTAGATACTACTGATTTTAACGTGGTCATTTTTTATTTCGCTTTTTTTAAAACTATGTAATATCCTCCTTATCATCTCCTATAAAGTTGACCGAGCAATTGGATTTAATTTTAAAAATTTATACCAATGTTTTGTTTGGTATTGGTAGTGATTACGAGTACACTTTAACTAGAGTATGAGCAGTGAAGTGCTGAAATTTGCGATGGGGGCACTTTATAAATCTAAAAGCACGCTAGATTGAGCACAAAATAGACGAATTTTTGTTTTTCCCAGAATATTTGAGGGCAAATTTATTTATATTTTTTTAAAAAATTAGTTTATTTAAGAAGTATTTAATATAAAATATATTATATCTATAATAATTATATAAAATTTGAAATATACTGCATAAATAATGGGATAATTTTTTTTAGATTTCATTTGGGAATTATAATTTCATAATTAAATCATCACAACAACTGTAAAACATTAACGTTTTCTGGGTGTTACCTTAAATATTCATTGACTATTGACTTCACTATCAAACACATTCACGCTTAGATTATTCTTACTAGATGTCATAAAAAAGGGTAACATATTAGATATATCATTTAATTTATATACATTTTTTGATTCCTGCAAAATGGCTATAGATGTCAGATTATTTGGAATTTCTACCATCATCGATATTTATATATATTTTCTCAGAAAATGGGGAATATTTTTCTAAATAAGTTTTTAAGATCTTCAATAATATTAATCTTGGATATCAACAAGATTAACAAAGGTTTTTTTTTTATCCTTGGGTCTAAAAAATGAGGAAGCAGCATAATTAGCAAAATTTGGCATTTCTCCATATAATAATCCCATTTTGACAGCATTTCAGATGCCGCCGTGTTTATTATATCATAGTGTTCTTGGTAGTACTATACTTCCAATTTTCGTGCACAAAATCTAAAGATCTTGATCCCAATAGTTGGAAATCGCGAACTTATTTCACACGCTATTTTTTTTTTAGAATGGACCTAGGAAATCCTCTAGATCTTTTTCGTTAGTCGTAACTCCTTATTAATAATAAAATTATGTTTCTGAAGGAACCAATCTTTTAAGGGGGAAGGGGGGGGGGTAGACTTACCATGTATAATTAAATATATTTGAACACAAGATTAGAACTTTTAAAATATTATAGATGTTATTATAAAAATAGTTTATAATTATAAAATAAATTTATAATCATCCAATCATGCGAATTAATCAATAAAAAAAAATCTATAATAAAATCATTTTTTTAAAAAGGTTTAGCATATTATATCAAAAAAAATGAATAATTATTTTAATCACGATTTTTTTTTTTTTTTTTAAAAATCATTGATTTAATCATGGAAACTCATGTTAAGGAAGTAGAGGTGTTCATTGCTGAATCTTAGCCATTCTCGGCTGGGCCTGTCAGCTAGGTTTTCTTCAGAAGATATCCAGGTGATTCGCTGGCTCAGGCTCCTGTATTGATAATTCCCTATTTTTTGCTTTAGCTTCTTGATGATGATATGACAAGGAGTCGATCTTGAACTTCCTTTCCTCGCAATGTAGTAAGCTACTTGGCTATCCGTGGCTATGATGGGTATGGAACCGTGCCGATTAACAGCGTATATTACGCCTGACGCGACCGCTAATATCTCTTTTTGGGTTATATGGCTGAGGTAGAAGTTGGGAATGCCTAGGACGCGTTTTGCTTCATCGTAGGAGAAAGAGAATTCACTCTCGGTATCTTCCGCGATCCCAATGTGACTGTCCGACGCGTCCACGTAGATTATATTTGGAAGGGTCAAGTATCCCCGGGGAGGGGCAGGAGGATCCCGAAAGGGGTGCCAGTGTCCGAACCCGAAATCAGAGTCGTATAGGTTGTCGGCGCGGTTAGGAATTCCGCTGTTTCTTCTCATGATGTATTCCTTGCCTGATCTAGTAAAACGATAATAAGTAGTTATAATACAATATTATGTAAGCAATTGAGATTTGGCAAATAGATGTCCAAGCATTCCTGCCAGCTATGAGAAAAATCCTTAGGCTTACATAATGTTATCGACCCGAGTCGGGCCTTTTAACAACACTAACGAGGAGTAGTTAAAGAGAATGTGGGTGGGGGGGGGGGAAGATGGAGGAGGATGTAAAGAGCATTATTATATTAAATCTAACTTATGGTTATGACTGTGTATTCATATTATACGGTTTAAAAAAAAAAACGTTGACTTAAATTAAGTATAGGTTAAAGGGCCGTTTATTTAGACAATGGGGTAAAGGATATGTATATATAATACCGTATAGATTTAATAAAATTTTCTAAAATTGAGGTATATTTTATTTTGTTCGGTTGTTCTTCATTATCCAGTATCGTTTCTGTCCGGGATCGAGCACTGGTCAGATACTTAATCCTTATAGCACAAGTGGAGAAAAAAAGACACAAGGGCAGTTAGTTAATAAAATATTAGGCTTAAAGAACGAAATTAAATTTTTTTTTTCCAAATATATACTTTATAAACCCAAAAAAAATTAATTAAAAAAAATAACTGAAAGATTTTAATGATAAAAATCTTTAAAAAATATAAATTAAAAGGCCTTTTTTTATATATATAAAGTCTATCTGCTTAGAGTTCAGTGTTGTTAAACGGCTAACTCAATAATTCATCAGAAAAATATAACGCAGTCCTGAAGATTTTGCTCGGAGAAGGAACAAAGGTTTAGACTCCTATTATCGGAATCTCGGGGCCTAGGCAATATTTTTCTGGCCAAAATATTGAGTCAGCCGTTTTGAATCATTACTTAGAGCCCCACATTTATTACGATGGGTTTAAAACAAATTTATAATACAAAAACACCGATACAAGAAACAATTCTTTTTTTTAAAAAAATCCCGGGAAGAGCGGGATAAATCTTATTTGTTTTTTTTTAAACAAAATAAATCAGGACCGGATGTGAAATTTTACGATCTCAGCCGGTCTAAAGGTACGTTATCGTAATAACTCAATTCAAGGAAACTCCCAACTCAGGGAAATCGTTTTAATTGGATGAAATATATTTAATGTTATGAACAAGTATGTGGGGTTAAAGGCTTGGTGGGGGTAATGGGTTAGGGTTAATTAAAGGTTTGAGGGATATGGTTTAGTGGTTAAATCAGTCAGGTCCCGGACAAAAAGATCCAGGGAAAAATACACAGCTCAAAAAAAAGACGATGGACATATATACACTCTGACAAAATGAATACGGAATGCTCTTCGGACAAAAATAGCCAAATTTTTATATATTTTTTTTAAAAAAAATGTTAAGAAAAAGGGGATAAGTTTTTTAAAAAAAAAATATATGTATTGATTTCATCCTCAACATATACCTAATTCTTGATTAAAAAAAATATTTAACCAATGAAAATACAACGATCCTGTTTTGTTGGCTAAATGGATTGCTATGCGGCTCATTGCAAAGGTCTTATGAGGAGGGGGTCAATCTAAACATAAAACTACTTTATGAGATATACTTAATTTTATTAGGAGCACTAAACCTACTATACATTTGGGTACAATCTGAAAGAGACTCAGCATTACCCTTTTTGTCCGGGTCTTTTTGTCCAGGATTCAATTTTATTAATGACTTCAAATCTGACAATTCATATGAGAAAAAAATAATAATTTCCATTGAGTTTGGACTATAATCGTTACGCTAACGCTAGTCGCATACCCTGACTGACAAAATGATTTCGTAAATTAGATACAATGTATGCAGAATTATTTCGTAAATTAGATACAATGTATGCAGAATTATTTTTTATTAAAAAAATATACAGTCAAAACTTGAGATTATTTTTTTAAAATATCATTTTTTTTCTAAACATTTATATATACAAAAATGATTATTTAGCTTTGAATTTTATAAAAAAAAGAAAATAAAGATTTAAGACTAAAGACTAAAGGAAGAAGCAAAGAATCTCACAAAAAATTAGTTAAAATAAATTTTTTAAGAAATTTAGGGCTAGACTGGCCATAGTGTTGTTTAAACCGCTCGATTTGAGCCCATTTGTTAAAGAAGGGCTAAACCCAATATTTTAGCCAGAAAAATATTGACCATGATTTCGCTAATAGATGTCCAAGCCTTTGTTTTACCATCTATCATAAAAATCTTTTTTTTCTGTTCAAAATATTGAATTTTTAAAAATAGGCTCATAACGAGGGCCGCATAACAACATTTAGCTGACCCATCGTACCCCAGTTCGGTATTCAAATTATAAAATTTTAAAAAATAAGAAAAAATAAAATAAAATATGCTTACTTCTTTTGCTTTAGAAAGAATTTTAATAATATTAAATAATCAAAAGAATATATTAGAATGATATTTCTGTTCTTTCGCCGTTTCAATATATAATATTTTTTACTATGTATAATAAATAAAAATAAAAACAGGTTTTTTGTTGCCTTTATTTGTTAATAATAAATAGTTTCGTGAATTTGCACAATTTCTTTATAAATTTAATATTAAATAAAAATTCTACCAACATAAATGTAATATAATTAATATGGCAATTCTGGTCACATACATGCCGAAACAAAAATAAAATTTCTCTTTAATTTAACAACTTTATATTTTATCCAGAAAAAAATATAATGCAAGCCCAGAGATTTTGTTCATAGATGGCACACAGGATTGAACATATGTTGGCAAAATCTCGACCCTTAGAAAATATTTTCCTGGCTATAATGTTGAGTTTTTAATAAATCAGCTCGAATCTGATTTGCCTTTTCCAACATCACGTGGTATAAATTTTACCCCCCATTGGTTACGCGCCTAGACCAATATTTATATCGATTTCTTTGGTGGACCAATTTACCATATTCCTTTCTTTTTTTTAAAAAATTAAAGCCTAAATATTAGCGGAATTTTTTATTTTTAAATAAAATTTAAATTATCTTTATATATTTTCTGGTTAAATTTTTTTTTTATTTGTCGGAAGCTAAGATTTCTATGAATCATGGACAGGAATTGGACAAAAATTATACCACAATTTAAAAAATTTTTTTAATCTCATAAGAAAAAGTAGAACATTTTTTTTAAATAAATTTACCCCCCCCCCCTTTTTAAGCATTTTAAAACCAATTTTTAAATTCTATTGAATAAATTTATGACAAAAAAAGATATTGATTTGGGGGAAAAAAAAGAAAGAAATTATATTTTAAATTAAATTGTTCTAATTTTTATATTTATCAAAATTTGATATTTGTTAAAGTAACTAGTTACATTTTTGCTTATGTTTCAAAAGTAACTATGTACAACACTAGATATAATTATATAACAATATTTTTTTAACAAAACAACGAATTTTCAAATTTATTTCTAATAAAAAAAATTTGACCCTATTGGCGCCTTTGAAGTGTAAAAAAACACATTATAAAGAAGAAGAAAAATAAATAAAAATTTAAAGTCGATTTGTCAATTTTTATCTAGAATAATATTACGCAAGCCTGAAGATTTTGCTTAGTGAAATCTCGGAGATTAGGCAATATTTTTCTAGCTAAAATATTGAGTTAGCGGCAGAGTTGTTAAAGTAGCGCGCTAACTTTTTTGGTAGCTATAGCTAATAGCGGTTACTTTTTTTGTAATTTAATTTTTTAACGCGCTACTTTTTTTGAAAAAATTTAATGAAGGTAAGTGTAAAATTTTTATGATTTATTATTTAATTTTGAAATTAAAATGTAATTTCAATTTGTAATTTATATTTTCATTTGTATTATAAACCTAAATCACGTGTTAATAATTTAAAATGTCATCGCCTATGTCCAAATCGTTGAAAGTGATTCAGACAATCATATTAATGAAATGGAAGATACCAGGGAAGAAAATTTTCTTAATAGCTATAATACAAATTTCCCATTCCCTAGATTGGAAAATTTTTTAAAATAAATATATAACCTAAACTGGTTTCAAATTTATTTGTTTAAAATGTAAAAAATAATATTTCCTCAAATCAACCCAGTAGCTATAACCTCAAGAAACACCTAAAGGTAAATTGTCATTTTTACATTCTAATAATATTTATTTTATAAGTCTATTCATAAGTTTTAAGGAAATGGAGAAACATCTAAATAATTTTGGTATAGGCGACTCTACATCCAAGACTAATTCAATTCAAACCAAATTAATTAATAATGCAAATGACAATCAGAAATTGGCTGATAAAGTTATTGTTAATTTTATAATTTATACAGTTCAGCCAATGTCCTTAGTTGATAATCCATCATTTACCATGATGATTAAAACTCTATCCCCAGGTACAACAATTTTATGCCACCAGACACTAATAGTAGAGTTATCAGAGATATCATATATATGTACGACGGGAGATAGTTGTACACATAACAGAAGGTAAAAACTTATTTATATTTATAAATTGATCTGATTAAATATTTTTGAGCTTATTTGGGAATCACAGGCCATTGGCTATACCCTAGAACTTTAAAAAAAAGATCTGTGGCATTAGCCCTCAAAATGATAATAAGATGCCTGACATACGATGTACTTGCAAATAAAATTATTGATAATCTATCTTATATTAAAAATATGTATATAAGATTAAATACGCCCTTACCCTCAAGTGCTAGTGTCGAGAGATTATTTAATAAGGCAAAACTTATACTTTCTGATCGTCGCTCTAGACTTGGAGATGATAATATTGAAATGATTTTATTATTAAAATGCAACAAATTTCCATAAATATTTATTTTTATTACATAAATTTTTTTATAATCAAAACTAATGATTTTCATATATTTACTATACAATAACATTATAAGCAAAAAATAAAAAATTTGTTTTTAAATTTTTTTTATAAAAAGTAGCTAAAGCTACTTTTAAAAAATAGTAGCTAATAGCGAGCTACTTTTTTTGACAAATAGCGATAGCGGTAGCGAGCTACTTTTTTTAACAAATAGCGATAGCGGTAGCGAGCTACTTTTTTAACAAATAGCGATAGCGGTAGCGCGCTACTTTTAAAAGTAGCGTTTAACAACTCTGGTTAGCCGTTTTAAAAAATTGACTCAAAACGAGCCGTTCAACAACACTAATTTAAACTCCTATGACGTGAAAATCTTTTTGAGTTTAAATTCTTTATCGAAATTTTATAATAAATACAATGTATATCGAGATAAAAAAAATATATCGGCATCACTGGGCAAAAAAAAAATATTAATAATATGCAATTTTATTGATACAAAAAAAGGGCCATATAAAAAAATATTGTTTTTTTAATCATAAATTATTAATGGATCTCAACTTGACAGATGCTTTTTTAAAAAAAATTTCTATTGGTAAAATGGCAAAACACACTACCTTTTGCGAAAAGATCTAATTTTTACGTGATCGAATTTCGATGCTAAATAATCTAATTTGGTAAGTTGCTTAAGATGGAATAAATTTAAGTTCTATCGTCCCCTCCTGCAAATGTCTTATTAACAATTTAAATATTTTTTCTCGACTAAGGTTTACTTAGGGTTTAAGAAATATATAAAGGTTAAAAAAAATATGCTTGTTAAATATAGACTAAAGGGTTTAGAGAAGTTTGATCACCCGCTAAGGATATATGCTTAGTATCCTGACAAAAAATATTCTTCTTATGAATAATGCACAATTATAATTATCTTGAAATATCCGAATATCTTTGCATCACATAAAACGTTATATTAATTGATTGATTGACTACCTAACTGACAATTCTTTATCACAACAGTTTCCATGGAAAATGACCTTGTAAACCTGGTTGGCGTTAATGTTAAAAGGGTAGCAAAATACGGGGTAAGGGGACAGGGCGACACGGGGAACCCCAACGATAAATTGACAGGAAGAACAATAGCGAGATTAGTATTTTCGAAGATTTCAAGGTTAGTTTAAATCCCCATATGATCATCACGTTATTCCATCGTTGGTTAAGAAATTTAAACAATGGGCGGGTGGGTTAAAATTTTTTAAAATCATTTAAGTAAATATTAATAAAAAATTGTTCTTATGAACTTTTTTTGTATATTAAAAAAACTACTTTGGTGGAAACGACAAGAAAGAGATTTGCCAAAGATATCAAGATTAGAAAAAAATATTGGCAATTCCTATAAATAGTGCTTTCTGAACGGAGATTTAGCATTGCAGGTGGAAGGTTTTTAGAACAAAGAAGAACGTGTTTGAATCCAGAAAATGTCGATTCATTATTATTTTTGCATTATAATCACATATAATAATCAATTATATATTAACATTTTTTTTTAATAAATATTTTATTTGTTTCAAATAAATTATTCAAAATTGAATATTTTTTTATGCTTATAATATAGTAATTTCCAAACTTTTTGTAGTAGTGTAATGCTAAAAATTCTTTTTATTAGATGCTTAAAAAATGAAAGAATGACCATAATTAAATTTTATAACCGGACTTGGCTTAAAAATTTGTTGTAAATAATGCGTGGGCAGGTAAAATATTTTAGCGTGATAGACAGGTCGGGAGGGGGGGAGGGGAGTAAGGGATTTTGGACCAATGGGCGGGCGAGCTGGTATATTTTTTATGAAAACTATGGGCGGGTTAGGTGAGTTAAATTTGTTTTATACATTGGTTCTTGCCCAATTAGACCTCTAATATAGGCAACATCTTTCAATTAACAAATAATGTAGTTTATTTATATATTATGTATTGTATTCGTCAATTAGATAATATTTATATATGTATATATTTTATTTATGATTAATATAAAAAAAATTTTAGGTTAAACTACCTACACATAAAATACCAAACAATCATCTGAACAATAATTAAAATTACCAAATTGTGTGATATTTATATGAAATTCTCAAAAATTAAATAATCTATTAAATTAAAATGTTAAAATATATATAAATATGAGGGCTAACTTTAAAAATGCTAAAATTAATTTCGTAATTATATTCATTTCGAAAAGTTATTTAATACTTTGATAGATTTAAATTTAAATAGTAGCTCTAACTTGTAATTTCAGATAGTTCACTAAAGTAAATAAATACTTAAAATGTATTTATTAACAGAATTGAAATAAATAAGTCAAAGATATTATAGTTAGTTGATATATAAATAACCGATGCAGGATTCTATTTTTAAATATATCTCGTAGTTAATATTTTAGGAAAAAATAAATTTATTTTACAATTATTTTAATCTTATATCGGCCTACTATTATAAATTATGTTAAAAAAAAATTTCCGGATGCTATGAAGATTAAAATTTAATCATAATAGTGGAATTTATCATTTGAAGTGATTAATGTTATTGTTGATATTACTGTTAGTTACTTAAAAATATAAAACATATCTAAATTGAAATTTTAATTTAAAGTTTACAAAACACATTTTTACCTATTTACCTTAAAAAAACTCAAAAAAGTTCAAAAATAAGGATTATGACAATTGTATTTCTATAGTACACTTTCACTGAAATATTAATTTAACATGTTTACAAAACATATTTTTACCCATTTACTTTAAAAAAACTCAAAAAAAGTTTAAAAATAACGATTATGGCAATTGTCACTTTTTCATAGTACATTTTCACTGAAATATTAATTTAACATGTTTACAAAACATATTTTTACCTATTTACCTTAAAAAACTCAAAAAAGTTCAAAAATAACGATTATGACATTTGTCACTATTACCTAAAAATTTTTCTATCAAAAGATATATAATAAATAAAATTACTTAAAATATAAATATATAATAATCATTTTAAAAATATATATTAAAAAATATCAATCAAAAAAATATATTTAAAAAAATTTATTAAAAAAATATATTAAAAAATATCAATTAAAAAAGATTTATTAAAAAAATCATATAACACAAAAATTAAAAAAATTAGCGATCAAATATATCAAATATAAATTTAAAAATAAAAAAAAATCAATCAAAAAAATATATTTAAAAAAATCATATAACACAAAAAAAAAATATAAAAAAAAATATCAATCAAAGATATTATATTTAAAAAAATTTATTAAATAAACATTATAACGCAAAAAATAAAAAAATTAGTGATCAAAAGATATATCAAGAAAAAAAATATATATTTTAAAAAAAATATTTAAAAAAATTTATTAAAGAAATCATATAAAACAAAATAAAAAAAATTAGCGATCAAAATATATATTAAAAAAAAATATATATTAAAAAAAAATATATATTAAAAAAAAATATATATTAAAAAAAAATATATATTAAAAAAAAATATCAATCAAAAAATATATTGTAACAACAAATTAAAATATATTTTAAAAAATATATACATTAAAAAGAAATATCAATCAAAAAATATATTGTAACAAATTATAATATATTTTAAAAAAATATATCAATCAAAAAAATATATTTAAAAAAAAATATCAATCAAAAAATATATTGTAACAAATTAGATACCCTCATTCTACACATTCATTGATTTTAGTAGAGCATTTGACAACGTTAACCATGTAGCTCTTTGGGAAAAGCTAGCAGAATGCGGTGTTGAAACCCAAATAATTCGAATCTTAAAAAAGCACTATTCAAATTTATTTGCTTGTTTCAAAATAAATGATAAAATCTCTCCCTTCTTAAGGATAAAAAAAGGTGTAAAACAAGGCTGCACCCTCTCACCTCCCTTAACATAATAATGAATAAAATAATAAAAGAAGTACTGGGAGTTGCTGATCTAGTTAATATAGGATCAAATGAGAAGATTTTTTTTGTAAATAGGATAATATCCTATGCGGATGATATTGCAGTAATCTCGAAAAATATTGAAGAAACCAAGAATCTACTTTATCTAATTGAGACTTTGAGCTATAGAGTTGGACTTAGGATCAACTTTAACAAAACTGTTATTCTTCCCTCCCCAAACGCGCCTTCAATTCAAAATTTTACAGTTGGAGAGAATACAGTAAAAATTGTAGAGAAAATAAAATACTTATATGTAATCTTAGATAATAAAGGAAGTTGTAAAGATGAGATGAAGATGAGAATACAAAAAGCTAGAGGTGCGTTCTATAGATATAGGAAAATATGGAAAGCTAGAGAAATCTCAGTATTTACTAGATTGAGGATATTCAACTCGTTGATAGTTCCAATTGTATTATATGGTGGGGATATCTGGGAGGCAAATAAAACAGAGATAAGGCATCTTCAATCTTTTATAAATAATTGTCTTCGCACTATACATGGTATTTTCTATCCAAGAGTTATCTCAAACTCAAATCTTTGGAGGAAGTCAACTCACACACCAATAAATATTACTCTTAAAAAATGACGGATTCAGTTCTTAGGCCACATAATAAGAAATTCAGATAATAACTTAGTCCATGATGCCATAACATGGCTGTACTCATACAATGGAAAACAATACACAAAATACAAAACATTATGGTATTATAAAACATCAAAGATATAATGGACTTAAACGTGAACATGAAACAATTCATTAAACTAATTAACAATAAAAGATCCATTAAAAAGCTGTTTCGCATCAAGAAAAGTTACCTCTAATAAGAATAAAAATACATCTCAGAATTCAATGTTCACTATCATTATCTAATAATCCCTATCTTATATTTCCTATCGTAATAAATTTCAAAAATTTAAACTCATTAATATCAAATATTTCCAATATCAACAAACATTCAAATCCTCTTATAAGTACTCTTTTGCATTTCCTTACTAAAAATTGTTCTAATATAGTAAAGATTTTTAATTTAAAATTGTCCTCAACCCACCATAATGTAATTAACTTTCACTGTAGTTCTAGGGTATAGGCTCTTTTTTTGTCCCACTCCCTTTTAAATAAGCCTATAGAGGTTTAAGTAATGTTTTTCGAAATGTTGCGCCTACAAGTACGTGCGGCTTGCCCATAAACGTGTGGAGGGCTCCTCATATTTTGACTTTTATACCCAAATTAAATTAGTTCCAATAAGATGGAAATGAGGAAAACCTAGCGTAGCTCTGTTGCATTTCAACACTAGAGGGCATTAGCGCTATATATCACGTATCATGTAAAATATATTTAAAAAAAATATATATTAAATAGAAATATCAATCAAAAAATATATTGTAACAAATTAAAATATATTTAAAAAAATATATCAATCAAAAAAATATATATAAAAAAATTTATTAAAGTAATAATAAATTAATCTCAAATAAATAATAAATTTATTAATTTGTAAAATAGCATACATTGCTTGATTTAACCCGGCAATGTATACTTTGACGAAATAAAAAAATTACCCTGCCTACCACACATTGCCGAAAATATTCCGGCAACATTGCCGAATATTTCACATTGCCGGCCGCTAGCATATATATAAAATTGTAAAATAGTGAGTTTTTAGTAGTTATAAAAATAAAATAAAAATGATTAAATTTTTACATTTTTTATTATTTTTACTTGCCTTCCGTTATATAAAATGGTGGCAGCGTATGTAAATAAAATTTTAGCATAATTTTATATACTGGAACATGGTGAAGCTAGAACAAAAAGGATTATGGAAAATGATGTTAATTTAATTCGAAAAACACGTAAGAGATGATTAAAATGTAAAATTAAAAATTAATATAATATTTTAATTATAAAATATTTAAAATATGAATAAACCTATATTAGACAATATTATACCAAATTGTGAGAACGTACATATAAGTTATATTTGTATAAAATTCCCAAAAATTGAATAATCTATTAAATTAAAATGATGCACCAATTTATTTAATAGAAGAATCTATTAAATATATTGTATTAAATTACTAGTAACATATCATATAATCTATTAAATTAATAGATGGATCTAATAAATTAAAACCTAATTTAAAAAATGATTAAAAGTAAGTCTATAAAATTTAATCCGCAAGTGGGCGTAAATTTTTTTTTACCTGATACGTGATATATAGCGCTTTTGTCCTCCAGCGTTGAATGGTCAACAGAGCTATGCTAGGTTTTCCGCCCTCCACACGTTTATGGGCAAGCCGCAATCACTTGTAAGCTCAATAGTCCTAAAACTCTTGTTAATCCTGTAACTAAATTTATGGAAAAGATCTCACATTTTCTTATGTGATAAAAAAAATTAAATTAAATATTTGTGCATGAATTATTAAAATCTAAATCATTATTTTAATTATATCTTATTGAAACAATTCTTCAATGCTATATGACATTTCGTTTAACATTTAAGGTTGTTTGAAACACTCGCACCTTTTATTCATGCAACCCCATTTTGCAATTGCATAACGATGTTTTCCCATAGTTTGTGGCATTCCGGAAAGCTCCTAAATATTTTTTAGCAGTTTAAATAAAAAATTAATATATTTTATGTACATGAATTTGAGGAGTATATGTGGTTTTACTATAAAAATAGCTTATATTACCTATGATTGATATATATTTGTTGGGAACGTTTTATATAGACTAGGGTGTTTGTGATATTTTTCACTTTTAAAACAAAGATCAACACTTTATATTTCTCACTTTTTAAACCGTTGAACTCTTTCAACGCAATTTTCTTATTTTAAAATATTTTATTTCAACTCTTTTTCTTTTAATTTACTTCCACACTTTGTATTTTCGATTATAATTTTCTTATTTAAAAAAAAAACTTACTTCAACTCCTTTTCTTTTAATTTTCTACAACTCTTTGTCTTTTCAATAATAATAATTATTTTTTTTACAACCTTTTTTTATCCTTTATTAATTTTATTTTCCAAAAATTTAATCAAAAAAAAAAATATAATGAATGAAAAAAAATATTTTTCTTTTTTCAACAACTTTTTTAAAAAAAAATAATAATAAAACAATATTATATTTTTTAATCAAAAAAAAATAACATTAAAAAAAAATATCGATTATTTTTTGAAAATAAATTACGATAATTTATAAATTGCGATAATTACGATAGGTCCTCCGCCGAAAAAGGAATTTCCCTTCACTCCCCCCTCAAGAACGCCTCTAATTCTAAATCGGTCATTTCCAAATCGACGATCTCCGCCGCTTCACGTTGCTTGTTATGGCCGCAGTATCCAACGTCTCCGCCACCGTAGGCTTCACTCTTGATACAGGAACCTCTTCAGGTCCCGTCGGGAATTCTTTGGTTGTTTGTCTCTCCAACTGTCGCCTGGGTCTTCGCGAACACCTATCTTGTAAATGGTCCCTTGATTGACTGAGATAACACGTTCTCGGGGGTTTCGTCTCCTTCTCATTGGGTTGGATTGGACGGCTGGCGGAGGGAATTCGGACAAGCGCTCCTCGGTATTCTGCGTATATACGCTTATCTTAATGATCATCCCAGGTAGATATATAAATTTATGGACTAACATTTTTAAAATTACTTTTTTTTTTAAAAAAAAATTAATTTTCAAAAAAAATATTTTAATTTATTATAAAAAATAAAATTATGATTTAATCTACAAGAAAAGAACAACTTCAAAAAAAATTTTAAAAACAACGCCAATTTCTTTTATTCACGACATCGTGATACCCCATAATTATTTTGCCAAAACTTGCAATGCTCCTAAATTTTAACAACTCTTGTAATTTTTCTCCACAAACATCCCAAAATTTTACATTTTTTCCCCTTGTGTTCAATTACAAACAACCCCTTTTTTTTACAACGACCTTGTTCACAACTCTTTTTACTCCACAAATTGATTAATTAATTATCAAAATTCATTTCACACAAAAAAAAAAATTTTTTTAAATAATCAAATTAACTATATCTCTTTATTTTTCAACTCATTAATTTATTTTTATTTTACAACAATTTTTATCATACAGCGAAATGATATATTTAATCCAAATGATATATTTAATTCAACTCCTGTAATTAGACAACCCGTAATAAGATATAAATACTGTTATCGACCACAGCGATATATCTTAATCAACTCCCTTAATTACACATCCCTTAATAAGAAAACCCTACGCATTAAGATATATATATCTATATCGGTCAATACGACTACCCAACTCTTTGTCCTTGGACATTAAAAATTCTCAAAGACACAACTCTTGTTTTACTTCCCCCTTTTTTTTAAAATATATTACAACCCTTTAGTCAGGTTTTGCAGCTCTTTGTCCTTAGATATTACAAATTCACAAATATAGAACTCTTGGTTTCACCCTTTTTCTTTTATATATTACAACTCTTTATTCCTGATATTTCACTTCTCTCTCAACACTTCACCTCCCGATCTCAACCGTCCCGGTTCAACTCCCCTCCGTATTTGATCGGAATGTCTTATACCATCTCTTCCATCCCCAAACTTGACTTTCATTATTATTCCCATCTCCCATTTCCTTAAACCTCCATAATTTCTGATCCACACATTTTGACCTATCACATCGCAGGTCTTATTCACCACTTGCTCATCATTAACCTTAGTTATTTGCAACTCATCCGGCGCGGGCTTCAATAAATCCAACAGCATACGAGTCCGACGCCCCAAAAATTTCTCGGCTGGAGATTTTTCCTCCCCTTTTTTGCTATTATTGTAATACGCTACCGCTATCCAAATTTCACTCCCTCCATATTTAGATTTTCTTGACCAACTCTTTACTACGGCCACCATTCGTTCCGCCTGACCATTGGAACTCGGATGGTAAGGTGGAGCTAATATATGCTTCACACCCGTTTCAGCACAAAAGGTTTTAAAATTCCTATTTATAAACGCTGGCCCTCCATCCGAAACAATTATTTTTGCAACCCCAAACCTGGCCCACAGATTTTTTAATGTTTTTATCACCACTTGCGTCGTTAAACCTCTCACCTCCTCATATTCTACCCACTTTGAATAAGCATCCACCACAAGTATATAGATCTTGTTCTCAAAATCAAAAAAGTCGATGTGAACCCTGTCCCACGCCTGAGTAGCTTTCGGCCAAACACTTTCTTTATCTCTACGAGGCATACTGGCCCAAGAGTTACACATCACGCAACCCCGGCTTATATTTATAATCTCCTCATTCATTCCAGGCCACCACACATATTCTCTCCCCCATTGTTTCATTCGTTCAACCCCTTGATGCCCAGCATGAATCATGTTCAACACGGCTTCCCTTAATTTCCTCGGAACTACTCCACGATTTCCTCGCACCACACATTCATCCATTATAGTCAACTCTTTTTCTACATTTTTGAACCTCTTGTCCCCAACTCTCCATGGTTTTCTACCCGCTATACAAGCCTTAATTCGCGTTAACTCTCGATCCTTCAATGTAGCACTTTTCAGCCCTTCCCATGTTACGGGTCCTCCCCTAGATATTGCCGCTACCGTTCGAATCATCCCTTGCTCTTTCTCTTCCTCATCCCCTTTTCGTTAATCACAAATTTCTCCTGCTCCACATCTGGATAAAATATCCGGTAAATAATTCTCTCTCCCACGCCGATATTTGACTTGAACGTCAAAACTACCCACCAATAACAACCATCTCTGTAATCTTAGCGATAACATCAACTCTTTATTATCCTTCTTAAAAAGATGCACTAAAGGTTTGTGATCCGTATATATAACAAACTTCCGCCCAATTAAATATTCCCTACACTTGGTCAACCCAAATATTACCGCCAACGCTTCTTTTTCAATAACTGAGTATCTCGTCTCCGCTGATTTAAAGATCCTGGAGAAAAATATCACCGGTCTTTCCAACCCATCTATACAATGTAATAAGGCTCCACCAACCCCTTTATTGGATGCATCCACTGCCAACACAACCTCCAAATCATTGTTATAACACACAAGCACTGGTTCCTTTCCAATCTTACATTTCAACGCTTCAAACGCCTCCTCCTGCTCGTTCTTCCACTCAAAACGTGCTCCTTTCTTCAACAATTCGTATAATGGTGCCGCTATTTGCGCAAAATCCTCCACAAATCGATGATAATAATTGACCATCCCCAAAAATGATTGTATCTCCACTTTATTACTTGGCCTACACATATTCGTTATTTCAACCATATTTTTATCTATAAGTCTCACCTCTTTTCCTGTAATTCTGTGTCCCAAATACACAACTTCTGTTACCCCCAACACACTTTTTTCAGCACTTGCTCGCAAACCCTTTTCCTGAATTCTCCTAAACACCTCTTCCAACTTCTGTTCATGTTGTTCAGGCGTTACTCCCGTCACCAACACATCATCCATATAATAGTAAACCCCTTCCAACCCCTGGAAAACAGCCGCCATGGTCCGCTGAAAAATCGGAGCCGATACGCTAAGTCCAAACGGCAATCTACAAAATGCATACAACCCTTGCGGAGTAGTAATTGTTAACAATTTTCTCACCTCTGGCCTCACTCGCAGTTGTAAATACGCATTGGAAAAATCCACTTTGGAAAAATATAAACTTCCCTTTAAATTGGCCAATATCTCCTCAATCCATGGCAACGGATATTTCTTCTACAACCCACGGGTTTAAAGTTACCCGGAAATCTGCGCACAATCGAAGCTTCCCATTTGCTTTCTTCACAGGCACTAAGGGCGTTGCCCACTCACTATATTCCACTGGACATACGATGCCCCTTCTCACCCATTGATTCAACTCTACTTCCACCTCCTTTCGCCATTCAAACGGTATTCTTCGCAACATACAAAATTTTGGTACACAATTTTCCTTTAATTTAATATCTACATCGTAATCCCTTAAGCATCCCAACCCTTCGTCAAAAATCTCCTGATATTTGTTAACTAATTTCTCAACTCCTTCCCGCACTCGAGCCATTCCTAACTCAATATCTTTTTTACTTCTATATTTTTCCGTCTCCAACTCTTCTCCCCGCAACTCAATTTCTCTTTTTTGCAACCCATTGCATGACATTTCGCGATCCTCTCCCCAAGTTCCCCCTTTAAAATTCTCCCCTATTTCCCCCTTAAAAGTCTCTCCCCCCTAAAATTTTCCCTTATTTCCCCCCTAAAATTCTCACCTATTTCCCCCCTAAAGTCTCCTCTATTTTCCCCCTAAAAGTCTCCCTTATTTCCCCCCTAAAATTTTCCCTTATTTCATACCTTCCCTCCCCTTCTCCTATCTCTTCTCTATTAAACATAGTCTCAACGCCTGGCAACCTTTGATTACCCGAATATATTATATTTTCATTTTCATCATCACCTACAATGGGCAAAAATATACCACACCATGCAAATACACCCCAAAAACTATACCAAGGACCAATGCGTATAATCCATTCCCATCCCAAAACCGTTTCAACCCTTTTACCAATGATCCATAAATCCAACACTTCCATTCTGTTCTCTATTATCACCTCAATAAGAAAATGTGAGATCTTTTCCATAAAATTAGTTTTAGGATTAACAAGAGTAGGACTATTGTGCTTACAAGTGATTGCGGCATGCCCATAAACGTGTGGAGGGTGGAAAACCTAGCATAGCTCTGTTGACCATTCATCGTTGAAAGACAAAAACGCTATATATCACGTATCAGGTAAAAAAAATTTTAAATAATTTTACGCCCACTTGCGGATTAAATTTTATTGACTTACTTTTAATTATTTTTTAAATTAGGTTTTTCATTAGATCCATCTATTAATTTAATAGGTTATACGATATGTTATTAATAATTTAATACATATATTTAATACATATATTTAATAGATTCAACTATTAAATCAATAGGTTCATCATTTTAATTTAATTGTATTTTCGATAATAATTTTCTTATTTAAAAAAAAAACTTACTTCAACTCATTTTCTTTTAATTTTCTACAACTCTTTGTCTTTTCAATAATGATCATATTTTTTATGATTAAATTTTTGGAAAATAAAATTAATAAAGGATAAAAAAAAAAGGTTGTACAAAAAAATAATAATTATTAATAAAAAGACAAAGAGTTGTAGAAAATTAATAGAAAAGGAGTGAAGTAAGTTTTAAAAATAAGAACGAATGATTAAATAAATGAAAAATATTGTTAAAAAGGTACCTAAAAAACATGTAACGATCTGTGACGAAATGAAAACCACGATAAAATGAAAAATTATAAGTGTTTATGGATAATAAACAATCTTATGACTGCTACATTTTTATTTCACACAAAGGGCTTTCCTACCCTATAAGGTAATAAATGAACTTAAATATATAATTTATCATACGATTATCTATTTCTATTATGAATCAATGGCTGAACTTTGAATTGGTGAACTTTGGCTTAGCATTGAATAGTTATGCAATGAAAACAAAAATGAAAATTCCAATTTGGTTTCAAAAAAGAGCTAATCAGAAAACATTAATACATCATCATTTTAACACAGTAGTTTTAGCAGCAATATTATTTTAATATCTTCCAAAATTTATATCCATCAAAAAGATTCAGGAATTATTTATTTTACATCATCATTTTAACACAGTAGTTTTAGCAGCAATATTATTCTTATATCTTCCAAAATTATATATTCTTTTTACCCTATGAAATACAATTTTATCAAAATCCTTACAGCTCTTAATGGCCTTAATACTAATAAGCAATTGAATTATATATCACTCTTAATTAAAAAAACCCTTAAAAACTAATTTGATAAATCTGATTAATAAACATTCAAATATTTAATATCTGAGTATAAAATAATTATCCAAAATTCAAAAACTCAAATCAGATTCATAAACCAAAACTTGGCAATAATAAGACTCTCAAATTATAATAAGGAGCTATAAAATTATGACTTTAAAGAAAAGGCTACATATATTAAGGCAAAATTATGTTTCTGACTTAAATAAACAAATACCTTAAATATCAATCCTTCCCATCATCATTACCATGAAAGGAATCTGTCCAACTTGCCATAAATTAATAAATATAAAAAAGGATGGCCATCTTTACAAACATGGCCCTACAACCCTCCCTTGCTCAGGCTCTAACACACTTTGCACAAAACTTATAGAACACCCAATAAATACCAAACACATACAAGTAAATAACAAATCACTAGAAGAATTTATCTTTATTAATAAATCACCAACAAGTAAGCACATCCCAACCAGTGTTAACTACCTTATCACAGACCATCTCACCAAATTATTTGATAATATTAACTCAGATTTGTCAAACACAAATCATTGGAATAATCTTTTCACTTTCCCTTTTAAATGTCTCTCAATCCCAAAAGATAAAAAATCTATTTCACTACCTAACATTATAAAAGACAGACTTAAAAATATAGATTACTTAACACCTCTTGAACACATCAAATATCCCAATAATTCCAATGAAAGTTTCATTAAAACCTGTGACAAAATTTCCAAAAAAATAAATGAAGGCGACGTCTGCGGAGCCCAAAAATTAATCTCCTCACAATCAAAACTAGCCCCATCTAATGATGCGACTCTTGAAAACCTAAAATCTCTCCATCCACGAGCTTCTTATACTAGCTTACCAAATCCTCCGCCCAATATTCCTCCTCTCACAATATCAAACCAAGATATACGTGACACTATAAACGAATTTAATAAATTTTCAGCAGCAGGTCCTGACGGCTATAGACCTTCCTACTTCCAAACATTCCTAAAATCTCCCAATTCAAATAGTTTTTTTAACTCACTTACATCCTTCCTCAATAATATAATCACTAGAGATATCCCCACATTAGCTCATCAAATAATATTTGGAGCTAACTTGATTGCATTTGAAAAGCCGAAAGGTGGTATCCGCCCAATAGCTATCGGTTCTTTCTTCAGACGCCTGATTACTAAAATCATCGCAAAAAAAATAAAAACCGTTACTCATTCTCTGCTTGGCAATTACCAATTAGGCTGCGGAACAAAAGGAGGCGTAGATATAGCCTCTCACTGTCTCCGAATCTACCTACAACATCCTCCTTTAAACTCCGTTCTTTGCAAAATTGATTTCAAAAACGCCTTCAATACTATATCCCGTTCATCTGCTCTCGAATCGTTTTACGATAATTTCCCTCAATACTCGCGCATAGTTGACATTTGCTATTCCAATAGCACTCCCCTCATTTTCAATGGTTACGTTATATACTCAGAAGAGGGTGTTCAGCAGGGCGACCCCCTAGGCCCTATACTTTTCTGCTTAGCCATCCATAATATGATGAAAGATCTCAAATCTGATTTTGATCTAGACCTTAATTTATAGTACCTAGACGATGGCACTCTCTGCGGTAACCAACACCAAATAAGCAAAGCCCTCTTCCACCTCGAAAGAGAATGCCCCAAAATAGGCCTAGAATTAAACAAAACCAAAACAGAAATCTGCATACTCAACCCCGAGATTCCCCTAGATTCATTTAAAGATTACAATATTATCGAAATCGACGATATCCAACTCTTGGGCTCCCCACTACTAAATAATAAAATCTCGGAAAAAACTATCGATAAAACCTTCTTCGAGTTGCGAAACTTGGAAAAGTTCATCAATCATATCCCATCGCACCAACTTTTTTATCTATTAAAAAAGTGCCTATATTTACCTAAAATCTCACACCTCTTCCACTCATCCTCCTCATTTACCTCCTCAGAATTTTTCACCAAGCATAATATTCGCTTAAAGACCTTAATGGAAAGGATCTTTAATCTTCCACTATCAGACTTTAATTGGCACCTTGCTCAATTACCCGCTAAACTAGGCGGTATCGACCTAATCCCCTTAGAATTACTCTCCCTATCTCTTTTTATCTCTAATCGCCTTTCGCTCAATTCCGCGATCTCATCTTTTATAACTCCCAATGACGATCTCTTAACAGTAGCAATCGAAAAATGGAATCTACTAACCCCAGACGGTCAAACATTTCCAACCGAAATTTCTAATAAATCAATCTTGGAACCCCTTATAAAGAAACTTCAAAATAATCTTAACCCCTCCGATATTAGCGATATTCAACTACTTCAATTAAACGATAAATATGGCGGATATGAATGGCTCGAGGCACTTCCTAGCCTAACCCTTGATAATCTCTTAACCAATGACCAACTGAGAGTTACCATAGGATTTAGACTAGGATGCTCGCTAACACATTCACACACTTGCCACCTTTGCAACCTACCCGTACAACCAAATGCAAGACACGGCCTAAACTGCTCCCGTAGCCAAGGTCGCCACCTCCGGCATAAAGCAATAAATAAAATCATCCATAATGCTCTCAATAAAGCTAAAATTCCTAACATTCTAGAACCTACAAACCTCTCTCTACAAGATGGCCTCAGACCTGACGGTCTAACCTGCATCCCTTGGTCCAATGGGAAATCCCTAATCTGGGACGCTACCTGTGTCTCTTCCTTTCCCTCATCAATTAATTCAAATCCTCTTACTAATGGCGAAAATAAAAAAATCAATAAATACTCAATATTAAATAATTTTATTTTTCAACCCATAGTCATCTCAACTAATGGTAATTTCTCCCAATCTACATATTCTTTTTTAAAAATTTTAGCACGTAAAATTTTTAACATAACAAACGAAAAACGCGAGTCAACCTTCCTAAAACAAAAAATACAATTAGAAATCATAATTATACATGTTTTTTAGGTACTTTTTTACTATAAGCTCTTTTTAGAGCCATCGATATTTTAAAATTTACACTCATTTTTAATATATGACTTGTTATATTAGATATATTTTATTATTGTAATTTAAAAATTATATCATTTCAATAAAGTACTCCTTAATTTGATAAATTAATTTTTTTATTAAATTAATAGATGGATCTAATGAAAAACCTAATTTAAAAAATAATTAAAAGTAAGTCCATAAAATTTAATCCGCAAGTGGGCGTAAAATTATTTAAAAAATTTTTTTTTACCTGATACGTGATATATAGCGCTTTTGTCCTCCAGCGTTGAATGGTCAACAGAGCTATGCTAGGTTTTCCGCCCTCCACACGTTTATGGGCAAGCCGCAATCACTTGTAAGCTCAATAGTCCTAAAACTCTTGTTAATCCTGTAACTAAATTTATGGAAAAGATCTCACATTTTCTTATGTGATAAAAAAAATTAAATTAAATATTTGTGCATGAATTATTAAAATCTAAATCATTATTTTAATTATATCTTATTGAAACAATTCTTCAATGCTATATGACATTTCGTTTAACATTTAAGGTTGTTTGATATACTCGCACCTTTTATTCATGTAACCCCATTTTGCAATTGCATAACGATGTTTTCCCGTAGTTTGTGGCATTGGAAAGCTCCTAAATATTTTTTAGCAGTTTAAATAAAAAATTAATATATTTTATGTACATGAATTTGAGGAGTATATGTGGTTTTACTATAAAAATAGCTTATATTACCTATGATTGATATATATTTGTTGGGAACGTAGAGACAATAAATGGTGTTGAAATTCTTTCAGCATAAAAATTTATAAGGGGAAATAGTAAAAATTGAACAGAATAAAATATGTTCAAGATGTTAAATCCCCACGTTTGAATTTCGAATCCCACACGACTCCATATCTTAATACGGCATATATATATTTATGATTTAATATAAAAAAATTGTAAGGTTAACTACCCACATATAGACAGATATCAATCGTAACTTAATTTCCGTAATAACCAATTGTGAATGTATACTTTTAAATTAATAGTGT
Source organism: Gordionus sp. m RMFG-2023 (assembly GCF_954871325.1). Taxonomy (NCBI): domain Eukaryota; kingdom Metazoa; phylum Nematomorpha; class Gordioida; order Chordodea; family Parachordodidae; genus Gordionus; species Gordionus sp. m RMFG-2023. The sequence continues at coordinate 2,656,198 of NC_088779.1, read as the reverse complement.
GTATCAAATCCCAGTTATTAAATAATCGATGTTATTAAATAATCGATTTAATTAATAATTTTAACTATTAAATTAATAAATGAATCTATTATATTTAGTGCTTGTGAAGTAAGGTCAAAAAAGTAACATCGTTACTAACGACGTTACTTTTTTGAAGAAAAAGAACGCCATTGGTTACCTTCATCTAAATGTAACGAGTAACGGTAACGCGTTTCTTTTTTTTGAGTAACGGTATCTCTAAACGCTACTTTACCCGTTACTTTATATATTTTTTTAAAAATATCAAAAAAAAGAAAAACATATTTTTTTGTATTATAAAATTACATTTATTTATTTTTTATTTTTTAATTCTTAATATTAATAATTATAGCCGAGATTTAATTTCATGTCAACCACTTCCAACATTTTTTTTTAAAAATTCTCCTTGTTAAATTATCAGTCGAAATTAATATTCTATCAAAATTCAAAGTAAATATAAATGATATTATTAATTAATTTATAATTTATTTTAAAAGAATATTATGTCCATAGTATTTACTTTTTCAGATGAAGAAGATTTAACCCTTCCCTGGCCCTAATTTGAATTAGATTTTAAAGCAATTAAAAAAATTAATTGTAACAAAGTCTAAACTTTGTAAATGGAAATTATATCCCAACACAATATATCAACGTCAATGTCAAGTATCAAACTTACATTTGAAGGTAAAGAATGAATTAATATTGATTCCTTTATCCAATACACACACACTAGAATATTTTCATAAATTAATAAATAAATTTAAATTATTTGTATCCAAATAATTATTATTAATATTACCTTTAAACTATTAAATTGATAGATGATATTAATGAATTAAAATAATATATTAAAATGATTAAAAGTAATTCCTTGAAATTTAATCCGCAAGTGGGCGTATTATTATTAACAAAAATTATTTTTGTTTTTCTATTTTTTAAAAATTTTTTATCTGTTTTTACAGGTTTATTTAAATTTGATAACATTATCTTAAATGACATTTAATTTATTAGTTTAGATATAAAAAGATATATTATATTATAAAATCATCAATTAACTTTTCATGATAAAAATTTGTTTGTAAAATTCTTATTCCCTACTACTAATATTCATTCGACATAGCAATTCCCCTCAACCGACCAACCATACTAATTCTCTCAAGACCGACATCTATTATTCTATTTATTGACAACACTTTTCCCCGCTTGTCAATAAAATTAATAGTTAGATTTAAATTATTAGTATTCAAATAATTATTATTAATATTTCCTTTAAACTATTAAATTAATAGATAGATTTAAATTTTTTAAAAATAAATTAATATGATAAAAAGTAATTTGAAATTTTATCCGCGAGAGGGCGTATTATTATCTAAAAAAAAAAATTTTGTGTTTTAAAAGGTTTATTTAATATAAATTGTGTTTTATCATTTATCTACTTTTTCAAATTTTTTTCTTACATCGATAAGATCAATTAAAATATTTAGATTGCATTGATAATTATCGCTATAGCGGAGAAACTAGGCCTTTGGGGATCAGTCGAGACATAATAATTTATCATTTTATAATTAATGGAGATGATTAAATGAAAACATAAATTTTGTTATTTTGTTTCAATCTTCTTACACTTCATTATTTAATCTATCATCTGTTTTTTATTTAGATTTAACTATGTTATTTATCTTATACAATGGTGTTTGACATGGGGTATCAAATATCAGCTAATTAAAATATATTTGATTGAAATATATTAGTACCTGTAAGGGATTAGTTCACTCTATTTGCATCAACCGCCCGCCCCTTTAAAAAAAAAATATTTCGGTCAGAGTGTGCGGGATTTTTTTAACCTATCGTTCTTCAGCGAATATAAAATATATATAATAACTTTTCGAATTATATTATCTACCCAGTCTTCGTGAAAGGAGTGAGTTTTTGAATTAGAGCGCTTTAAATGGCTGGCCCGATGGCAATTCCCTTATTCCCCTTGTATTTTAATATAGACTTATATATAAGTATCCGTCATTCTACGATATCTCCATGGCAACAATAATCTTCCTTTTTATCCTCCTGATCATTAATAGCTTTTCCTTGCTCTATAGGATTTTTCTCTAAGGGAGGAAGGTGCATCAAAATGATATAGGAGTATAACTTATTGGGGTGTATCACTCCTCGCTGTAGTAATTTGAAGTATATATTACATCACCCCTTTTAACGGGTATCTAATCCTAGTCTTAAAACAAAGCTTATAAAAATCCTGGATTTTGGATTTAATATCTATAGGGATTCCACCCCACCTTTTATTTTACTAGTATTAATAATAGTGCATTTAATTTTATTTTGCTTGAATTTGGGTAAGAGAATAAAGGAGAGATAAAATAATTTATCTAAAATTAAAATTTTTCGCTTAAAAAAGTCTTATTATAT